>NC_046257.1:885322-1026988 GCF_009819885.2 Catharus ustulatus
GGGTGAATTGTGATGATTTTGGGATGGATTTTGAGGTGAAATCCCAGGTTTTTAGGTTTGGATTTTGGGGTGAATTCCCTGGATTTTGGGGGTTGGATTTTGGGATGAAATGTGAGGATTTTGGGGATTTGAGGGTGAATTCCCTGGGTTCGGGGTTGTATTTTGGGGTTGGATTGTGAGGATTTTGGGGGTGGATTTTTGAGGTGAAATCCCAGGATTTTGGGGTTGGATTTTGGGATGAATTCCCTGGATTTTGAGGTGAAATGTGATGATTTTGGGGTTGGATTTTGGGGTGAATTGTGATGATTTTGGGGTGAATTTTGGGGTGAGTTGTGATGATTTGGGGTCTCACCTGTGCTGTTCTCCCCTCCCCCTGTCACAGTTTGGGGTTCCCAGGTTGGGGTTGGATTTTGTGGGTGAATTCTGGAGTGAATTATGATGATTTTGGGGTGGATTTTGGGGTGAACTGTGAGGATTTTGAGGATTTTGGGGTGAATTGTGATGATTTTGGGATGGATTTTGAGGTGAAATCCCAGGATTTAGGTTTGGATTTTGGGATGAATTCCCTGGATTTTAGGGGTTGGATTTTGGGGTGAATTTTGGGGTGAACTGTGAGGATTTTGAGGATTTTGGGGTGAATTGTGATGATTTTGGGATGGATTTTGAGGTGAAATCCCAGGATTTTGGGGTTGGATTTTGGGATGAATTCCCAGGATTTTGAGGTGAAATGTGATGATTTTGGGGTTGGATTTTGGGGTGAATTATGATGATTTTGGATCTCACCTGTGCTGTTCTCCCCTCCCTCTGCCATAGGAGGATTTTGGGGTTGGATTTTGGGATGAATTGTGATGATTTTGGGGTGGATTGTGATGATTTTAGGTCTCACCTGTGCTGTTCTCCCCTCCCCCTGTCACTGTCTGATTTGGGGTAGATTTTGGTTGGATTCCCAGGATTTTGAGGATTTTGGAGTGGATTTGGGGTCCCACCTGTGCTGTTCTCCCCTCCCCCTGTCACAGTTTGGGGTTCCCAGTTTGGGGTTGGATTTTGGGGGTGAATTTTGGGGTGAATTGTGATGATTTGGGGTCCCACCTGTGCTGTTTTCCCCTCCCCCCGTCGCTGTCTGATTTGGGGTGAATTTTGGGGTGAATTTTGGGGTGAATTTTGGGGTGAATTGTGATGATTTGGGGTCTCACCTGTGCTGTTCTCCCCTCCCCCCATGGCAGGTGAATTGTGATGATTTTGGGGGTGAATTTTGGGATGAAATGTGATGATTTCAGGTCTCACCTGTGCTGTTCTCCCCTCCCCCCGTCGCTGTCATCCTGGCCACGTGATCCACCCCGATCCTCTCGGCCTCCTCGGTGGCCAAGGTGTAGGGCAGCTCAGCAAACAGCATGGTGGCCTGGAAAAATAATCCAAAATTACAGAAATCATCCCAAAAAATATCCTATAAACACTGCCCAGAGTGTAGGGCAGCTCAGCAAACAGCATGGTGGCCTTGGGAGAGAGAAAAATAATCCAAAATAATCCAAATAATCCAAAATATATCCTATAAATACAGCCCAGGGTGTAGGGCAGCTCAGCAAACAGCATGGTGGCCTGGAAAAATAAAAATAATCCAAATAATCCAAAACAATCAAAAAAATATCCTATAAATACTGCCCAAAGTGTAGGGGAGCTCAGCAAACAGCATGGTGGCCTGGAAAAATAATCCAAAATAATCTAAATAATCAAAAAAATATCCTATAAACACTGCCCAAAGTGTAGGGGAGCTCAGCAAACAGCATGGTGGCCTGAAAGGGACAAAAATCATCCAAAATAATTCAAAATAATGCAAAATAATCAAAAAAATATTCTATAAATACTGCCCAGAGTGTGGGGGAGCTCAGGAAACAGCATGGTGGCCTGGACAAACAATCCAAAATAATCCAAAATAATCTAAATAATCAAAAAAATATTCTATAAATAGTGCTCAGGGTGTAGGGCAGCTCAGCAAACAGCATGGTGGCCTGAAAAAATAATCCAAAATAATCCAAAATAATAAAAAAAATATTCTATAAATAGTGCTCAAGGTGTGGGGGAGCTCAGCAAACAGTATGGTGGCCTGGAAGGGACAAAAATCATCCAAAATAATTCAAAATAATGCAAAATAATAAAAAAAATATTCTATAAATAGTGCTCAGGGTGTGGGGGAGCTCAGCAAACAGCATGGTGGCCTGGAAAAATAAAAATAATCCAAAATAATCCAAAATAATCCAAAAAATATCCTATAAATACTGCCCAGAGTGTAGGGGAGCTCAGCAAACAGCATGGTGGCCTGGAGAAATAAAAATAATCCAAAATAATCCAAAATAATCCAAAATCACCCAGAAAATATGCTATAAACACTGCCCAGGGGTGGGGGAGCTCAGCAAACAGCATGGTGGCCTTGGGAAACAGAAAAATAATCCAAAATAATCCAAAATCACCCAAAAAAAATCCCCAAAACAGCCCCAGAACCACCCAAAATCACCCCAAACATCACCCAAAAACCAGCCCCAAAATCCACCCAAAAAAACCACCCAAAATCACCTCAACATTCACCAAAAATCACCCCAAAACCAGCCCCAAAAACAACCCCCAAAATCCCCCCAGAGCAGCCCAGGGATCCCACGGGGTCACCCCAAAAATCCCAGCAAAGAACTGGCTCGAAATTCACCAAAATCCCCAAAAATCCACCCAGAATTCACCAAAATCCCCAAAAATTCACTTAAAATCCCCAATAATTCACCCAAAATTCACCCAAAACTCACCCAAAATTCACCCAAAATTCATCCAAAATTCACCCAAAATTCATCCAAAATTCACCTAAAATTCACCAAAATCCCCCAAAATTCACCCAAATTCACCCAAAACCCACCCAAAATTCACCAAAATCCCCCAAAATTCACCCAGAATTCACCAAAATCCCCAAAAATTCACCCCAAATTCACCCAAAACTCACCCAGAATTAACCAAAATCCCTCAGAATTCAGCACAGAGGAACCAAAATCCTCCCAAAATCTCCCCAAATTTTCCCCCAAATTTTCACAACATCCCCTCTAACTGCCCCAAATGCCACCCCAAAAAAAAAAAACACCCAAATCCCCTCCAAAAATCCCCTCAAAATTCCCCAAAAACCCAAATTTCCCCCCCCATAATCCCCAACCCTCCCCCAAAAACCCCAAAACCCCCAAAAATCCCAAATTTCCCCTCAAAAGTCCCAAAAAATCTCAAATTTCCCCCCCAAAAAAACCCAAATTTCCCCTCAAAATCCCTCAAATTTCCCCCCAAAAAACCCAAAAAACCCCAAAAATCCCAAATTCCCCCAAATCCCCCCAACTCCAGACCCACCTCCCCGTTGATGATGTCGATCACGGACTCGAAGACGCTGACGGGGAGCTGGGGGGGGGGGGAGGGGACAGGAGGGGTCAGCCCCAAATTTGGGGATCCCAAAAATCAGAAAAACCCCAAAAATTTGGGATTTCCCTGCAGAATTGGGGATTGACCCAAATTTGGGGTTTTTAAACCCAAAACTCACATCAGTGTGCTTGGTCATGGGGTTGAGCTTCAGGAACAGGGGGCTCTCGATGATCTCACACACCTGGGGGGAAATTCCAAATTTTGGGGTCAGGAATTCCCAAAAAAAATCCCAAAGTGGGTTCAGGTTTTATGGGGGGTTGTTGAAATGTTTTTGGGAATTGGGGAAGTTTTGTTTAGGGTGAGGGGGGAATTTTTAAAATGTTTCAAATGTGGGGTAGGGAGCCCCAAAATTTCTCTGAGAGGTCCCAAAAATTGCCCAAAAAATAAAAAAAAATCCCCAAAAATTCAAAAAAATCTCAAAAAAAAAAAAAATCCTAAAAAATTCCCCCCAAAAAATCTCAAAAAATTAAAAAAAAAAATCCTAAAAAATTCCCCCCAAAAAATCTCAAAAAATAAAAAAATCCCAAAAAAGTCCCCCCCAAAAAAAGAAATCCCAAAAATTCCCCAAAAAATAAAAAAATCCCCAAAAATTAAAAAAAAACCCTCAAAGATTTCCCAAAAAATCCCAAAAAAATTTCCCAAAAATCTCAAAAAATAAAAAAAATCCCCAAAAATTCCACCCACTCAAAAAAAAGAAATCCTAAAAAATTCCAAAAAATAAAAAAATCTAAAAAAATTCCCAACAAATTAAAAATCCCAAAAAGTTCCCAATTAAAAAAGATCCCCCAAAAATCCCAAGAAAATCTCAAAAAAACCTCAAAAAATTTCCAACAAATCCAAAAAAATTCCCAAGTAATTCCCAAAAATTCCCCAAAAAATCCCCAAGAAATTCCCAAAAGTTCCCCCAAAATTCCCAAAAAACCTCAAAAAATTCTCATAAAATTCCCAAAAAAATCTTTAAAAATTCTCCAAAATATCTTTAAAAAGTCTCAAAAAGTACAAAAAAATTCCCCAAAAATTCCCCAAAAAATCTTTAAAAATTCTCAAAAAATACAAAAAAAATCCCCCCCAAAAAATCTCAAAAAACTCCCAAAAATTTAAAAGAAAAATCCCTAAAAATCCTAAAAAAAAATCCCCAAAATTTCCCTAAAAACTCCCATGAAAATCCCCCAAAATTCCCAAAAAACCTCAAAAAATTCTCAAAAAATTCCCCAAAAAATCTTTAAAAATTCTCAAAAATTACACAAAATATTTCCCCAAAAAATCTCAAAAAACTCCCCAGAATTTTAAAAAACATCCCTAAAAATCCCCAAAAAATTCCTGAAAAATTCCTAAGAAATCTCAAAAAATTCCCCCAAAAATCTCAAAAAATTCCCCAAAAAAATCTTTAAAAATTTTCAAAAAATACAAAAAAAAATTCCCCAAAAATCTCAAAAATCTCCCCCAAAATTCCCCATAAAAATCTCAAAAAATAAAAAAAATTTCAAAAAATTCCCCAAAAAAGTCTCAAAAAATTCTCCAAAACATCTTTAAAAATTCTCAAAAAATGAAAAAAAAATTCCCCAAAAATCCCCCAAAATTCCCCAAAAAATCTCAAAAAAATCCCAAAAAACCTCAAAAAATTCCCCAAAAATCTCAAAAAAATCCCAAAAAACCTCAAAAAATTCCCCAAAAAATTCCCAAAATTCTCCCAAAATCCCAAATTTCCCCCTGACCTGTTTGTGCACGTGGATGTCAGCGGGCTCAGGGGGTCCCCCTGTCGTGTACCACCCCAAAAACTCCAGGTCCTTGAACACCTGCTTGACTTTTTTGGGGAAAAAAACAGAATTAGGGACTCTGGAACCCCCAAATTCCCTCAAATTCCCTCAAAACCTCCCAAAATGTTCCCAAAATCCCTTCAAAATGCCCCAAAATCTCATTCAAAATTACTCAAAATTACCCAAAAGCCCCCAAATTTTTTCCTAGGACCCCAAAACCTCCCAGAATTTTCCTGAAACCCCCAAAATTCCTCCAAAATCCACTAAAAGCCCTCAAAATCCCCTCTAAATCCCCTCAAACCCCCCAAAATCCACTCAAATCCCCCCAAAACCCACTCAAATCTTCCCCAAGTTTTTCTGGGGACCCCCCAAAACCTCCCAGATTTTTGCTGGGACCCCCAAAACCCCCCAGAATTTTTCCTGGCACCCCCAAATCCAGCTCACACTGCTCCTCCTTGGTGTAGTAGCACTCCTTGTCCATGAACATTTGTCCGCCTGAACCCCAAAAGCCCCCAAAATCCCCCCAAAATCCTCTCAAAATCCCCCAAAATCTACTCAAACCCCCCAAAATTTTTCCTGAGACCCCCAAAATCCCCCCAAATTGAGCTCACACTGCTCCTCCTTGGTGTAGCAGTACTCCTTGTTGATGAGCACGTGTCCCCTGAGCCCCAAAATCCCCTCAAATCCCCCCAAAATCCCCTCAAATCCCCCCAAAATCCCCTCAAAACCCCCCAAAATCCCCTCAAATCCCCCCAAAATCTACTCAAACCCCCCAGAATTTTTCCTGGGACCCCCAAAACCCCCCAGAATTTTTCCTGGGACCCCCAAAACCCCCCCAGAATTTTTCCTGGGATCCCCAAAACCCCCCAGAATTTTTCCTGGCACCCCCAATTCAGCTCACACTGCTCCTCCTTGGTGTAGCAGTACTCCTTGTCCATGAACGTTTGTCCCCCTGAACCCCAAAATCCCCTCAAATGCCCCCAAAATCCCCTCAAATCCCCCCAAAATCTACTCAAACCCCCTCAAATTTTTGCTGGGACCCCCAAAAATCCCCCAAACTGAGCTCACACTGCTCCTCCTTGGTGTACCAGTACTCCTTGTCGATGAGCACGTGTCCCCAAGTCCCAAAACCCCACAAAAATCACCTCAAAACCCCCCAAAATCCCCTCAAATACCCCCAAAATCTACTCAAACCCCCCAGATTTTTGCTGGGACCCCCAAAAATCCCCCAAATTGAGCTCCCACTGCTCCTCCTTGGTGAAGCACTACTCCTTGTCCATGAGCACGTGTCCCCTGAGCCCCAAAACCCCCCAAAATCCCCTCAAAACCCCCCAAAAATCCCCTCAAAACCCCCCAAATCCCCTCAAATCCCCCCAAATCTACTCACAACCCCCCAAAATCCCCTCAAATCCCCCTAAAATCTACTCAACCCCCCCAAACTTTTCCTGACACCCCAAACTGAGCTCACACTGCTCCTCCTCGGTGTAGTAGCATTCCTTTTCCATGAACATTTGTCCCCCTGAACCCCAAAATCCCCTCAAATGCCCCCAAAATCTACTCACAATCCCCCAAAATCCACTCATACCCTCCAGAATTTCTCCTGGGACCCCCAAAAATCCCCCAACTGAGCTCACACTGCTCCTCCTTGGTGTAGTAGTGCTCCTTGTCAATGAGAATGTGTCCCCCTGAGCCCCAAAATCCCCTCAAATGCCCCCAAAAATCACCTCAAATCCCCCCAAAATCTACTCAACCCCCCAAACTTTTCCTGACACCCCAAATTGAGCTCACACTGCTCCTCCCTGGTGTAGTAGCATCCCTTGTCCATGAACATTTGTCCCCCTGAACCCCAAAATCCCCTCAAATCCCCCAAAATCCCCTTAAATGCCCCCAAAATCTACTCAAACCCCCCAAAATTTTTCCTGGGACCCCCAAAATTCCCCCAAATTCAGCTCACACTGCTCCTCCTTGGTGTAGTAGTACTCCTTGTCCATGAACATTTGTCCCCCTAAACCCCAAAATCCCCTCCAATCCCCCCAGAATCCCCTCAAAATCCCCCCAATTCCCCTCAAAACCCCCCAAAAATCACCTCAAACCCCCCAAAAATCCCCTCAAATCCCCCCAAAATCTACTCACAACCCCCCAAAATCTACTCAACCCCTCCAGAATTTTTCCTGAAACCCCCAAAAATCCCCCAAATTCAGCTCACACTGCTCCTCCTTGGTGTAGCAGTACTCCTTGTCAATGAGAATGTGTCCCCTGAACCCCAAAACCCCCAAAATCCCCCAAAATCCCCTCACAATCCCCCAAAATCTACTCAACCCCTCCAGAATTTTTCCTGAAACCCCCCAAAATTCCCCCAAACTGAGCTCACACTGCTCCTCCTTGGTGCAGCAGCACTCCTTGTTGATGACCATGTCTCCCCAAGTCCCAAAAGCCCCCAAAAATCACCTCAAATCCCCCCAAAATCTACTCAAACCCCCCAGAATTTTTCCTGGGACCCCCAAAACCTCCCAGAATTTTTCCTGGCACCCCAAACTGAGCTCACACTGCTCCTCCTTGGTGTAGTAGTACTCCTTGTCGATGAGCACGTGTCCCCCCGAGCCGTGGGCCAGCAGCTCGAAGGAATTCATCACCTCGATGTTCCGGCCCTCCTGGCGCCCGATCAGAGCCCCAATCACTGGAAAATGGGGGGTGGGGGATTTGGGGGGGGGTCTTGGAGGTGTTTTGGGGGTCCTGAGGGGGTCCTGAGGGGGTTTGGGGGAATCCTGAAGGGGTTTTAGGGGGTCCTGGAGAAGTTTTGGGGGATCCTAGAAGGTTTTTGGAAGATTCTGGAAGGATTTTGGAAGATCTTGGAGGGGTTTGGGGGGGTCCTGGGGGGGTTTTGGGGGGTCCTGGGGGGATTTCGGGGGGTTCTGGAGGGGTTTTGGGGAGTCCTGAGGGTGTTTTGAGGGTCCTGGAGAAGTTCTGGGTGGTCCTAGAAGGTTTTTGGAAGATTCTGGAAGGGTTTGGGGGGTACTGAAGGGATTTAGAGGGGGAGCTGGAGCAATTTGGGAGGTCCTGGAAGGGTTTTGGAAGATCCTGGAGGGGTTTAGAGGGTCCTGGAAGGGTTCTGGGAGGCTCTTGAAGGGTTTTGGAGGGTCCTGGAAGGGTTTTGGAATATCCTGGAGGGGTTTGGGGGGGTCCTGGAAGGGTTTGGGGGGCTCCTGAAAGGTTTTGGGGGGTTCTGGAAGGATTGAGAAGATTCTGGAGAAGTTCTGGGGAATTCTGGAAGGGTTTTAGGGGGGTACTGGAAGGGCTTGGAGAATCCTGAAAGGGTTTGGAGGGTCCTGGAAGAGACTTGGGGGAATCCTGGAAGGGTTTTGGAAGATCCTGAAGAGTTTGAGGGGATCCTGGAAGGGTTTTGGGGAATCCTGAGGGAATTTGAGGCATCCTGGGAAGATCCCACAAGAGTTTTAAGAGAAAGTTTGGTGGATTTGGAAAGAGTTTTGATGTTCCCGGGCTAAAATTCGGGGCCCATTTGGGGATTTGGGGGAAACACATTTGAGAAATATTCAAGGAAATGTTTTTGAGGGATATTTTAGGGAACATTTTTAGGGATTTTCCCCTCACCCTGCCCATTTCGGCCCTCCTGGGAGCGCAGGCGGATCCAGTGGTCGGAGATGTTGAGGATGACCAGGGGGTGCAGGGCCACGGACACGCTGCCGGTCACTCCTCCGGCCATCACCTGCGCCACGCCTGCCAAAACCGGGGAAATCCGGGATTTTGGGAGGAATTCCGGGGGGTTTTGGGGGAATTCCGGGGGATTTGGGGCCATTCCCGGTGGTTTTGGGACTCCCCTCAGATTTTTTCCCCTCACGATTTCCCATCCCAGGGCCATTCCCGGAGGTTTTGGGGCTCCCCTCAGTTTTTTTCCCTCACGATTTTCTGATCCCAGGGCCATTCCCGTTACTCCCAGGGCCATTCCCGGTGATTTTGGGGCTCCACTCAGATTTTTTCCCCTCACGATTTGTCCCACCCCGGTGCGATTCCTGTTACTCCCAGTGCCATTCCCGGGGATTTTGGGGCTCCCCTCGGGTTTTTTTCCCCTCACGATTTGCCCCATCTCAGGGCCATTCCCGGTAGTTTTGGGGCTCCCCTCAGATTTTTTCCCCTCACGATTTGCCCCATCCTGGGGCCGTTCCCGTTATTCCTGGTGACGTTCCTGTTATTCCCGGCACCATTCCCGGTGGTTTTTGGACTCCCCTCAAATTTTTCCCCCTCACGATTTGCCCCATCCCGGGGCCATTCCCGGTGGTTTTGGGGCTCCCCTCAGATTTTTTCCCCTCACGATTTGCCCATCCCGGTGTCATTCCCGTTATTCCCGGTGCCATTCCCGGTGGTTTTGGGGCTCCCCTCAGGTTTTTTCCCCTCACGATCTGCCCCATCCCGGTGCCGTTCCTGTTATTCCCGGCACCATTCCCGGGGGTTTTAGGGCTCCCCTCAGATTTTTTCCCCTCACGATCTGCCCATCCCAGTGCCATTCCCGGGGGTTTTGGGGCTCCCCTCAGATTTTTTCCCCCTCACGATTTTCCCATCCCAGTGCCATTCCCGGAGGTCTTGGGGTTCTCTTCAGATTTTTTCCCCTCACGATTTGCCCCACCCCGGTGCGATTCCTGTTACTCCCAGTGCCATTCCCGGTGATTTTGGGGCTCCCGTCAGGATTTTTCCCCTCACGATTTGTCCCATCCTGAGGCCATTCCCGGTGGTTTTGGGGCTCCCCTCAGATTTTTTCCCCTCACGATTTGCCCATCCCGGGGCCGTTCCCGTTATTCCTGGTGCCGTTCCTGTTATTCCCGGAGCCATTCCCGGTGGTTTTCGGGCTCCCCTCAGGTTTTTTCCCCTCACGATCTGCCCCATCCCGGCGCCATTCCCAGGGATTTTGGGGCTCCCCTCAGATTTTTTCCCCTCACGATTTGCCCCATCCCAGTGCCATTCCCAGTGGATTTGGGACTCCCCTCAGATTTTCTCCCCTCACGATTTGCCAATCCCAGTGCCATTCCCGTTATTCTCGGCGCCATTCCCGCTGGTTTTGGGACTCCCCTCCGATTTTTTCCCCTCACGATTTCCCATCCCGGGGCCATTCCCGGAGGTTTTGGGGCTCCCCTCAGTTTTTTTCCCTCACGATTTTCTGATCCCAGGGCCATTCCCGTTACTCCCAGGGCCATTCCCGGTGGTTCTGGGGCTCCCCTCAGATTTTTTCCCCTCACGATTTGCCAATCCCGGTGTCATTCGCGTTATTCCCGGTGCCATTCCCGGTGGTTTTGGGGCTCCCCTCGGATTTTTTCCCCTCACGATTTGCCCATCCCGATGCCGTTCCCGTTATTCCCGGTATTTTTGGAGCTCCCCTCAGGTTTTTTCCCCTCACGATTTGCCCATCCCGGGGCCGTTCCCGTTATTCCTGGTGCCGTTCCTGTTATTCCCGGTGCCATTCCCGGTGGTTTTTGGACTCCCCTCAAATTTTTCCCCCTCACAATCTGCCCCATCCCGGCACCATTCCCGGTGGTTTTGGAGCTCCCCTCAGATTTTTTCCCCTCACGATTTGCCCATCCCGGTGCCATTCCCGTTATTCCCGTGGGTTTTCAGACTCCCTTCACATTTTTTCCCCTCACGATTTGCCCATCCCGAGGCCGTTCCCATTATTCCTGGTGCCGTTCCTGTTATTCCCGGTGCCATTCCCGGGGATTTTGGAGCTCCCCTCAGATTTTTTCCCCTCACGATTTGCCCATCCCGGTGCCATTCCCGTTATTCCCGTGGGTTTTCAGACTCCCTTCACATTTTTTCCCCTCACGATTTGCCCCATCCCGAGGCCGTTCCCATTATTCCCGGTGCCGTTCCTGTTATTCCCGGTGCCATTCCCGGGGATTTTGGGGCTCCCCTCAGATTTTTTCCCCTCACGATTCTCCCCATCCTGGTGTCATTCCCGTTACTCCCGGTACATTCCCGACGGATTTGGGGCTCCCCTCGAGTTTTTTCCCCTCACGATCTGCCCCATCCCGGTGCCATTGCCGTTACGCCTGGTGCCGTTCCCGCTATTCCCAGGGCCATTCCCGGTGGTTTTGGGGCTCCCCTCAGATTTTTTCCCCGCACGATTTGCCCCATTCCCGGTGTCATACCCGTTATTCCCGGGGCCATTTCCGCTGCTCCCGCCGTTCCCTGCCCCATCGCTCCGTTACTCCCGAGGCCATTCCCGGTGGTTTTGGAGCTCCCCTCAGATTTTTTCCCCTCACGATCTGCCCCATCCCGGTGCCATTCCCGTTAATCCCCCTCGCCATTCCCGCTGCTCCCGCCGCTACCTGCCCCATCCACCTCCATGCCGCCGTTGTTCCCGGCGCTCCCGGTGCCGTTCCCGGTGCTCCCGGGACCCCCGCCGGCCCCCGCCCCTCCCCCGCAGGAGCCACCGCCTCCCGGCGCCGCCGCCGCCATCTTGGGGCCCTCACGGGGCATGCGCGGATATAAGGGGCGGGGCTTGAACAAAACGGATCCTGATTGGACAACGCTCCGGGTGGGCGGAACTTTCCAGAGGAGGAGCTTTGATGCAGAGTTGTGATTGGGTGATGCGCTAAAAGGGCGGAGCTTTAGAGGGCGGGACGTGAGACCTGAGCCCTGATTGGTCAATGCTTTAAGGGGTGGGTCTTTACAGGGCTGCGCATGCGCAATGGGGGAAGAAGATTCCCAATTCCTTTATAGAACTTCCCAGTTTATCCCAGTTCCCCCCCAGTTTATCCCAGTTTCCTCAAGGTCCGTCGTAGGGCCCGCGCCGCTGCCCACGGCGCTACGTGAACGGGCTCCGGTTACGGCAATGGCGGAGCGCCACGCAAATAGCGTTAAAACGCCGCCATTGCCGTCAGTGCTACGTAAATTGCGTAAAGACCCCGCCATTGCCCTCAGCGCTACGCAAATGGCGTAATGACCTCGCCATGGCCCTCAGCGCTACGGAAACGGCGCAAGGACCGCGCTGCCCGCCGCGGTCCAGCACGGAAACAGCGCAAAACCTTCCCCACCCCCCGTTAACGGCGGTGCCGGGAGGGCTCGGGGGGTCCCGGTAACCGGGGAGGGGTCCCGGTAACGGCGGAAGGCGCGAAATAACCAGGCCGTGCGTGATGACGTCACTCGGCCACGTGACAGGCGCGGCTGGAGCGGAGGCGTGGTCAGAGAAAAAGGGGCGGAGTCAGCGCTGAGGTGGACGGAACCATTGTGGGATGAAAACGGGGGGGGCACGGCGCAAAGAGCCCCCCCAAAATGGGTCTGGGGGCGGCACAAAGACCCCCCAGAATGAGTCTGGGGGCGGCACAGGAACCACAGAGACGCCGCGAGTGGGACCAAGGGCTTTTAAAAACACGGGGGGGGGCTCCCAAGTGTCCGTCTGTCCGGGAGGGGGAGGGGCGGCCCCCAAAAGCCCCTCCCCCCCAAAAAGCCCCCAATTCAGGCACGTTGGGGGGGGGTGGAGGGGGGCAGAGACCCCTCCCCCCAAAATTCAACCCCCCCAAAAAAAACGAGGGGGAGGGGGCGCAGAGTCCGGCCCGGGGGGGGGGTCCCGGGGTCCCCCCGGTGCTGGCGCGGTGGGGGAGGGGCGGTCCCCGTGCTGTCCCCAGGGGGGTCCGGGGGTCCCGTCCGGGGGTCCCGGGGGGTCCCGGCGGCTCCGGGGTCACCACAGGCGGTGCTGGTGAAGGTTCCGGCTCAGCACGGAGCGAACGTCGGCCGTGAACCTGAATTTGGGGAGGGGGACACGCGGTGAGACCCCCCCACGGGAGGAGGAATAATGGGAGAGTCCAGAGGGGAAATCCCAAAATTTTGTGGGGTGGCCCCAAAATTGGGTGGGGAATCCCCCCCGAAAAACACCAGGGATGGTTTAAAAATCCGAAATCCCCCCAGGACCCTCAAAATCCCATCCAGGACCCCCAAAATCCCATCTAGGATCCCCAAAATCCCATCCAGGACCCCCAAAATCCGCCCAGGATCTCTAAAAAAACCCCCAGGACCCCCCAAAATCCCTTCTAGGACCCCCTAAATCCCCTCCAGGATCCCCAAAATCCCATACAGGACCCCCAAAATTCTGCCCAGGATCCCAAAAATGACCTTTAGGACCCCAAAAAGGACTTCAAGATCTTCCAGGGCCCCCCAAATCCCCTCCAGGACCCCCCCAAATCCCCCCTAAACCTTCCAGGACCCTCCAAACCCTTCCAGGACCCCCCAAATCACCCTCAAACGCCTCCAAGACCCCCCCCCCAAATCCATTCAGGACCCCCAAAACCCTTCCTGGATCCCCCCAATTCCCCCACTAAAACTTCTCAGGACCCCCCAAATTTCCCCCAAACCCTTCCAGGACCCCCCAAAATCCCCCCAAATCACCCTCAAATCCCCCCCAGGATCCCCCAAACTCCTCTGAGCCCCCCCAAAACCCTTCCAGGACCCCTCAAAATCCTTCCAGGATCCCCCCAAATCCCTCTGAGCCCCCCTAAATCCATCCAGGACCCCCCCAAATCCCCCCCAAACCCATCCAGGACCCCCCCAAATCCCCCCTAAATCCCCCCAGGACTCCCCCAAATTCCCCCAGGACCCCCCAAATCACCCTAAACCCATCCAGGACCCCCCAAATCCCCCCCAGGACCCCCCAAATCCCCCCCAACCCATCCAGGACCCCTCTGAGCCCCCCTCAAACCCCTCCAGGACCCCCCAAATGCCCCCCAGGACCCCCCCAAATCCCCCAGGACCCCCCAAATGCCCCCCAAAACCCTTCCAGGACCCCCCAAATCCCCCTCAAACCCCTCCAGGGCCCCCCCAGATCACCCTCAAACCCCCCCAAAACCCTTCCAGGACCCCTCAAAATCCTCCCAGGATCCCCCCAAACCCCTCTGAGCCCCGCTAAATCCATCCAGGACCCCCCAAATCCCCCCAGGATCCCCCAAATTCCCTCCAGGACCCCCCAAATCCCCCCAAATTCCCCGAAGGACCCCCCAAATCTCCCCCCAGGACCCCCCAAACCCCTCCAGGATCCCCCCAAATCCCCCCTAAATTCCCTCAGGACCCCCCCAAATGCCCCCCAGGACCCCCCAGGACCCCCAAATCCCCCCAGGACCCCCCCAGCCGCACCTGAGCGCGTCCAGCATGGGCAGCAGGTTGAGCAGGGCCGTGTCCCCGGGGTCACTGAACCACGACTTGATGGGGATGGCGTTGTCTGGGGGGAAATTTGGGGAGTTTTTGGGGGTCCTGGGGGGCTTTTGGGGGTCCCAGGGAAATTTGGGGCATTTTTGGGAGGTCCTGGGGGGAATTTGGGGGGTCCTGGGGGGTTTGGGGGGTCCTGGGGGGGGAATTGGGGGAGAGTTTGGGGGTCCAAGGGGGATTTGGGAGAGAGTTTGGGGGGTCCTGGGGGAATTTTGGGGGGGGTTTTTGGGGGTCCCCAAGGGATTTGGGGGGTCCTGGGAGAATTCTGGAGGGATTTTTGGGGGGTCCTGGGGGGTTTTTGGGGATCCCCAGGGGATTTGGGGGGATTTTTGGGGGTCCCAAGGGGGATCTGGGGGGTCCTGGGGGAAATTTGAGGGAGGGTTTGGGGGTCTCAGGGGAATTTGGGGGGTCCTGGAAGGGTTTTGGGGGGAAATTTGGGGGGTCCTGGGGGGGTTTTGGGGGTCCCAGGGGGATTTTGGGGGTCCTGGGGGGGAGTTTTGGGGGGAATTTGGAGCAGATTTTTGGGGGGAACATCCAGGGACTTTGGGGGGAATTTCAGGACGGGGATTTTTGGGAATATTTTTGGGAATTTTTTTGGGGGAATATTTTAGGGATGTTTTTTGGGATAATTTCAGGAATATTTTGGGATAATTTTGGGAATATTTTGAGATTTTTTAGGATTTTTTTTTTTATATTTTCGGGATGATTATTTTAGGATTTTTTTTTATAATTTCAGAAATATTTTGGGATAATTTTGGGATAGTTTCAGGAATATTTTGGGATATTTTTTTGGATGTTTCTGGGTACCTGAGTGGCCAAGATGATGACGCTGGGGCGGATTTGGGGGAATATTTTGGGGATAATTTTGGGGTATTTTGGTATTTTTTAGGAATTTTTTGGGATATTTTTGAGATATTTTTGGGATAATTTTGAGATTTTTTTAGGAATTTTTAGGGGAATATTTTGGGATATTTTCTGAATAATTTCAGGAATATTTTGAGATAATTTGGGGAATATTTTAGGATAATTTCAGGACTATTTTAGGATATTTTTTGGGATATTTTTAGGGTGATTTCAGGAATATTTGGGTACCTGGGTGGCTCCTGTAGGCCCCGGGGGAGTTGTCCAGGATGACGATGCTGGACAGGTCGCTGTGCACCACCGACAGGTCCTTGATGTAACTGCCCAGCTCCAGCGTGCAGTGCTGGGGGAGAGGGGTCAGGGACACGCCCAGCGCACCTGGGTGCACCTGGGCACTGCCCCAGAACACCTGGGCACCCCCTCAGAACACCTGGGCACCGCCAGGGACACACCCAACACACCTGGGCACTGCCCCAGCACACCTGGGCACACCCCCAGAACACCTGGGCACACCTGGGCACTGCCCCAGCACACCTGGGCACCACCCCAACACACCTGGGCACCCCCCTAGAACACCTGGGCACACCTGGGCAGGGGCAGGGACACACCCAACACACCTGGGCACCGCCCCAACACACCTGGGCACCCCCCCAGAACACCTGGGCAGGGTCAGGGCCACACCCAGCACACCTGGGCCCTCGCCCAGAACACCTGGGCACACCTGAACAGCCTCCCAGCACACCTGGACACATCCAGGGACACACCCAGCACACCTGGGCATGGCCACAGCACACCTGGACACCCCTGGGGACACATCCAGAACACCTGGGCACCCCCAGGGACACACCCACCACACCCGGGCATGGCCACAGCACACCTGGACACTCCTGGGGACACACCCAGCACACCTGGGCACCCCACCAGAACACCTGGGCACAGCCAGGGACACTTGGGACACACCCAGCACACCTGGGACATGCCCAGGGTCACAACTGACCACATCCACCTCACCTGCCCAGGTGTGTGCCATACCTGTCTCACTTGTCCCAGGTGTGCTGTCTGTCCCATACCTGTCCCAGGTGTGTCTCACCTGTCCCATACCTGTCCCAGGTGTGCCCAGGTGTGTCCCATACCTGTCTCACCTGTCCTAGGTGTGCTGTCTGTCCCATACCTGTCCCAGGTGTGTCTCACCTGTCCCATACCTGTCTCACCTGTCCCAGGTGTGTCTCACCTGTCCCATCCCTGTCTCATCTGTCCCAGGTGTGTCTCACCTGTCCCATACCTGTCTCATTTGTCCCAGGTGTGTTTCATCTGTCCCAGGTGTGTCCCATACCTGCTCAGGTGTGTCCCATCCCTGTCTCACCTGTCCCAGGTGTGCAGTTTGTGTCTCACCTGTCTGTAGTATCTCCTGTTGAGGATGCTGCGGTTGTTGTCGAGCTTGTCGGCCACGGCGCAGCCGTAAATCTCCATGGAGGCCGTGAACACCACCAGCTCGTACCACTGGCTCACCTGGGGGGAAAATGGGGAAATTTGGGGAAAATTTGGGAATTTTGGGAATTCTAGAAGGGATTTTGGGGGAGTTTTGGGAGATTTTGGGGGATTTTGGGGGTCTCAGGTGGATTTTGGGGCTATGAACATCCCCAGCTCGTACCACTGGCTCACCTGGGACACAAAAATTGGGAAAATTTGGGAATTTTGGGGGAGTTTTGGGGGATTTTGGGGGAGTTTTGAGGGATTTTGGGGGTCTCAGGTGGGATCTGGGGCTATGAACACCCCCAGCTCGTGCCACTGGCTCACCTGGAACCCAAAAATTGGGAAAATTTGGGAATTTTGGGGGAGTTTTGGGGGATTTTGGGGATCTCAGGTGAGATTTGGGGCTGTGAACATCCCCAGCTCGTGCCACTGGCTCACCTGGGACACAAAAATTTGGGAAATTTGGAGGAAATTTAGGAATTTGGGAAATTCCAGAGGGGATTTTGGGAGGAATTTGGGGGAGTTTGGGGGTCTCAGGTGGGATTTGGGGCTGTGAACACCCCCAGCTCGTACCACTGGCTCACCTGGGACCCAAAAATTGGGAAAATTTGGGAATTTTCGGGGATTTTGAGGGAATTTTGGGTGGATTTGGGGTCACTCACCACCTCGAGGAAGAAATCCACGTGGGGCCGTTTGTGCACGAAAAACCTCACGGGGTGTTTGTCAATCACCACCTGGGAACCCAAAAAAACCCAAAATTATCCCCCCAAACACCTCCAAAATCATCCCAAAATCAGTACAAAAAACCCCCAAAATCAGCCCCCAAAAAATCCCAGAATTATCCCAAAATCAGCCCCAAAATCATCCCAAAATCAGTTCCAAAAAAAACCCCAAAATTGGCCCAAAATCAGCCCCCCAAAACCCCAAAAAAACCCCAAAAATCTCCCTTTAAATCCCTTCCAAACCCCTTAAAATTCCCCAAATGTCCACAAATTTTCCCAAATTTTCCCAAAATCCCCATTTTTCCCCCCAAACCTTGAGGATGAAGTCAGGGAGGGTCCCAGGCCGCACTGTAGGCCTCAGCACACCCCAAAAAATCTCAAAAAATCCCCAAAAAAATCCCCAAAAAACCACCCAAAATTTTAAAAATCCCAAAAAAACCCCATAAATTTCCCCAATTTTCCCAAATTTCTGTTTTTTCCCCCCAAACCTTGAGGATGAAGTCGGGGAGGGTCCCAGGCCGCACTGTAGGCCTCAGGACACCCCAAAACCCCAAAAAAACCCCAAATAAACCCCAAAAAATCCCCAAAACCCCAAAAAAAACTCCAAAAAAACCCCCAAAAATATAAAAAAAACCAGGAAAACTCACTAAAATCCCCAAATTATCCCAAATTCCCCACTTTTTCCCTCAAACCTTGAGGATGAACTCGGGAGGGGTCCCAGGCCGCACCGTGGGCCTCAGGACACCCTAAAAAATTTCAAAATAAACCCAAAAAACCCCCAAAAAAACCCCCAAAAAAACCCCAAAAACCTCCAAAAAATCCCTCTAAATCCCTTCCAAACTTCCTAAAATTCCCCAATTTTCCCAAAATCCCAGTTTTTCCCCTCAAACCTTGAGGATGAAATCAGGGCAGGGGGGTCCTGGGCCGCACCGTGGGCCTCAGGATACCCCAAAAAAACCCCAAAAATCCCAAAATAAACTCCAAAAAATCCCCAAAAAACCCTAAAAAAACCCCCAAAAAAAACCCAAAAATGAAAAAAAACCCCAAAAATCCCCATAAAATTCCCCAATTTTCCCAAAATCCCAGTTTTTTCCCTCAAACCTTGAGGATGAAGTTGGGCGGGGGGTCCCAGGCCGCACCGTAGGCCTCAGGACACCCCAAAAAACCCCCAAAAAATCCCCAAAAAACCCCAAAAAGCCCCAAAACACACCTGAAAAAACTCTCTAAACCCCATAAAATCTCCCAAAATTCCCCCAATTTTCCCAAAATCCCCATTTTTTGGCCCAAACCTTGAGGATGAAGTCGGGGGGGGTCCCAGGCCGCACCGTGGGCCTCAGGACACCCCAAAAACTCCAAAAAACCCAAAATAAACCAAAAAAATCCAAAAAAATCCCCAAAAAACCCCAAAAACACCCAAAAAAAATCCCCCCAACCCCCCCAAAAAACTCACTAACATCCCCCAAATTCCCCCAATTTTCACAAATTCACTTTTTTTGCCCCAAAACCTTGAGGATGAAGTCGGGAGGGGTCCCAGGCCGCACCGTGGGCCTCAGGACACCCCAAAAACTCCCAAAAAAACCCCAGAAAACAAAAAAAATCCCAAAAAAACCTCCCAAAACCCCCAAAACACACCTGAAAAAACCCTCTAAACCCCATAAAATCTCCCAAAATTCCCCCAATTTTCCCAAAATCCCCATTTTTTGGCCCAAACCTTGAGGATGAAGTCGGGAGGGGTCCCAGGCCGCACCGTGGGCCTCAGGACACCCCAAGAACTCCAAAAAACCCAAAAAAAACCCCCAGAAAACCCCCAAAAAACTAAAAAAACCTAAAAACAATCCTGAAAAATCCCTTTAAATCCCTTCAAAAACCCATAAATCTTCTCTAATTTTCCCAAAATCCCCATTTTTTCGGCCCAAACCTTGAGGATGAAGCCAGGGGGGGTCCCAGGCCGCACCGTGGGCCTCGGGACACCCCAAAAAACCCCAAAAATCCCCCCAAAAAATCCAAAAAAACCCCCAAAAAACCCCATAAATTTCCCCAATTTTCCCAAATTTCTGTTTTTTCCCCCCAAACCTTGAGGATGAAGTCGGGGGGGGTCCCTGGCCGCACCGTGGGCCTCAGGACCCCGTCGTGGTGGGAGTGGATCAGAGTCTCGTCCAGGTCCAGAACCAGAATCTTCCTCTTCACCTGGTCTGGGAAAAAAAACCAAATTTTGGTAACAATAAATAAAATAAAAATAACTAGAATATTCCTCTTCACCTGGTCTGGGGCAAAAAAACCAAATTTTGGTAACAATAAATAAAATAAAAATAACTAGAATATTCCTCTTCACCTGGTCTGGGGCAAAAAAAACCAAATTTTGGTAAAATATATATAATAAAAATAACTAAAATCTTCCTCTTCACCTGGTCTGGGGCAAAAAAATCAGATTTTGGTAAAAATAAATAAAATAAAAATAACTAGAATCTTCCCCTTTCCAGGTCTGGGGCAAAAAACAAAGATTTGGGGAAAAAATCCAGAAAATTTGGGAGAAAAATCCAGAAAAAAATGGGGATTTTGGGAAAAAAAAATTTTTAAAAATGACCAGAATCTACCTCTTCACCTGGTCTGGGGCAAAAAAACAAAGATTCTGGGGAAAAATATATAAAATAAAAATAACTAGAGTCTTCCTCTTCACCTAGTCTGGGGAATTCACCTAGTCTGGGGAAATTGGGGCAAAAAAAAAGAGATTTTGGAAAAAATATAAAATAAAAATAACCAGAATCTTCCTCTTCACCTGGTCTGGGGCAAAAAAAACAAATTTTGGTAAAATATATAAAATAAAAATAACTAAAATCTTCCTCTTCACCTGGTCTGGGGCAAAAAAATCAAATTTTGGTAAAAATAAATAAAATGAAAATAACCAAAATCTTTCTTTTCACCTGGTCTGGGGCAAAAAATGCAGATTTTGGGATTTCTTCCCACGTTCTGGGATTTTTTCCTCCCCAATTTTCGTTTTTTTTCTCCCAATTTCAATTTTTCTCTCCTCCCAATTTTGTTTTTTTCCCCTCCCAATTTCAATCTTTCCCCCTAATTTTGGAATTCCACCCCAACTTTTGAGATTCCGCCCCCCCCCACCCAATTTTGGGATTCCCCCCCAGATTTTTGGGATTTTTCCTCACAATTTTGATTTTTTTCTCCTCCCAACTTTGGTTTTCTCCTCCCAACTTTAGCTTTTCCTCCCAAATTTGGGTTTTTTTCCTCCCAATTTCATATTTTCCCTCCAATTTTTGGAATTCCCCCCAGATTTTGGGATTTTTTCTCCCCAAATCAATTTTTTCTCCTCCCAAATTTGGTTTTTTTCCTCCTCTCAACTTTGGTTTTTGACTCCCAATTTCATTTTTTCCCCCCAAATTTTGGGATTTTTCCTCCCAACTTTGTTTTTTTTCCTCCCAAATTTGTTTTTTTTCCCCAAAAATTTGATTTTTTTCCCCCCAAATTTGTTTTTTTTTGTGCCAGACTCACTGAGGCGGTTCCTGGAGATGGGGGACAGGGGCAGCACGTCGTAGCGCACGGTCTGGTACTGGATCACCTGAAATTGGGGATTCCAAAATCTGGGGGGGCCCCAAAAATCCCCAAAACCCCAAATTCCATCGGGGGGGATCCCAAAATCACCCCCCAAAAAATCCCCAAAAAATTCAGAGATTGCTGAGAGTCCACAGAGGGAAAGAGATGAAAATTTACCCAAAAATTCAGCAAAATTCACTCAAAAATTCACACAAAATTCACACAAAAATTCACCCAAATTCACCCCAAAATTCACCCAAAATACACCCAAAAATTCATCAAAATTCACCCAAAAATTCATCAAAATTCACCCCAAAATTCACCCAAAAATTCGTCTAAATTCACTCAAAAATTCTGCCCAAAATCCACAAAACCCCCAAATTCCATCGAGGGGGACCCAAAAAATCCCCCCAAAAAAAACCCAAAATTTCAGAGATTGCTGAGAGTCCACAGAGGGAAAGAGATGAAAATTTACCCAAAATCCATCCAAAATTCACCCAAAATTCATCCCAAAATTGATCAAAATTCACTCAAAAATTCACCAAAATTCACCCAAAATCCAGCAAAATTCAGCCAAAAATTCACCCAAAATTCACTCAAAAATTCACCCCAAAATTGATCAAAATTTACCCAAAATTCAGCCAAAAATTCACCCAAATTCACCCCAAAATTGATTTCAAAATTCAGCCACAATTCACACAAAAATTCACCCAAAATTCATCCAAAATTCACCCAAAAATTGATCAAAATTCACCAAAAAATTCACCCCAAAATTCACCCAAAATTCACCCAAAATTCACCCAAAATTCAACAAAATTCACCCAGAATTCACCCAAAAATTTATCTGAAAAATCACCCAAAATTCACTAAAACTCACCCAAAAATTCATCAAAATTCACCCAAAATTCAATCAAAATTAATTCAAAATTCACCCAAAAATTGACCTCAAAATTAACCCAAGTTCACCCCAAAAATTCACCCAAAATTCATCCAAAATTCAGTCAAAATTAACCCCAAAATTGATCAAAATTCACCCAAAAATTCACCAAAAATTCATCAAAATTCACCCAAAAATTCACCAAAAATCACCCCAAAATTCAGCCAAAATTGATCAAAATTTACCCAAAATTCAGCCAAAAATTCACCAAAATTCACCCAAAAATTCACCCAAAAATTGATCAAAATTTACCCGAAATTCCCCCCAAAAATCCCAAAATTTCCCCAAATTTCCGGGGTTTCCATTCTGGGCACTCCCAGCCCCTCCCCCCATCCCAAAATAGCCCCGGGCCCCTCCCCCCCCCTCCCCTCCCCTCCCCCCCTCCCGGGCCGGGTTCAACCTTGAACAGCTGAAAAGGTCCCAAAATAAAAAAAAACCAGCCCCAAAAACCCCAAAACAGCCCCAAAATCGCCCCCAAAATCCCCAAATAACAAAAAATTCTCCCCAAAATTCCCAAAAAACCCAAAAGTTCTCCCCAAAAAATCCAAAATCAGCCCCAAAATTCCCAAATAACAAAAAATTCTCCCCAAAATTCCCAAAAAACCAAAAAATTCTCCCCAAAAATCCCAAAATTTCTCCCCAGAATTCCCAAAACCCCAAAAATTCTCCCCAAAAAACCCAAAATTTCTCCCCAGAATTCCCAAAAAACCAAAAAATTCTCCCCAAAAAACCCAAAATTTCTCCCCAGAATTCCCAAAAACCCAAAAATTCTCCCCAAAATCCCCCAAACCAGCCCCAAAATGCCAAATTATTCTCAAAAAATCCCAAATTATCCCCAAAAAATCCCAAATTATCCCCAAAAATCCCCAAATTACCCCCCAAAAAATCCCCAAATCCTTTGGAATTCCTCAAAACCGCCCCAAATTTTCCCCCCCAGATCCCCAAAATCCCCAAAAATCCCCAAAATTCTTGAGGGGGATCCCCCAAACTCCGGGGAAATTCCCAAAAAATTCCAAAATTCCCTTCAAAACCTCCAAAATTCCCCCCAAAAAGCCCTAAAAAAAACCCCAAAAATTCCAAAATTTCCCCCAGAATTGCCCTGAACGCCCCCAGAGCTTCCCCCAGGATTCCCCAGTTCATTCCCAGTTTATTCCCAGTATGCCCAGTTCATTCCCAGTTCATTCCCAGTATGCCCTGATCATTCCCAGTTTATTCCCAGTTACTCCCAGTGTCCCCAGTTCATTCCTGGATCATTCCCAGTTCACTCCCAGTTTACTGCTTATCATTCTCAGTTTAATCCTGGTTTATTCCCAGTTACTCCCAGTATCCCCAAACCATTCCCAGTTTATTCCCAGTATGCCCAGATCATTCCTGGATCATTCCCAGTTTATTGCTGATCACTTCTGGTTTAATCCCAGTTCATTCCCAGTTATTCCCAGTATCCCCAGATCATTCCCAGTTAATTCCCAGTTTATTGCTGATCATTTCCAGTTTATTCCCAGTTCATTCCCAGTATGCCCAGATCATTCCTGGATCATTCCCAGTATCCTCAGATCATTCCCAGTTATTCCCAGTGTCCCCAGTTCATTTCTGGATCATTCCCAGTTCATTCCCAGTGTCCCCACATCGTTCCTGCATCATTCCCAGTTATTCCCAGTTATTCCCAGTATGCCCAGATCACTCCCAGGTTATTCCCAGTTATTCCTGATCATTCCTGGATCATTCCCAGTTATTCCCAGTTTATTCCCAATCTCTCCTGGTATCCCCAGATCATCCCCAGTTCATTCCCAGTTTATTCCTGACGCCTCCCAGTGTCCCCAGATCATTCCTGGATCATTCCCAGTTCATTGCTGATCATTCCCAGTTTAATCCTGGTTCATTCCCAGTTATTCCCAGTATCTCCAGACCATTCTTGGATCATTCCCAGTTATTCCCAGTTATTCCCAGTTATTCCCAGTGTTCCCTGATCATTCCTGGATCACTCCCACTTTATTCCCGGTTATTCCCAGTTTATTGCTGATCATTCCCAGTTTATTCCCAGTTACTCCCAGTGTCCCCAGATCACTCCCAGTTATTCCCAGTTTATTGCTGATCATTCCCGGTTATTCCTGATCCCTCCCGGTGTTCCCTGACCATTCCCAGTTTATTCCCGGTGTTCCCAGTTCATTCCTGCATCATTCCCAGTTCATTCCCAGTCATTCCCAGTGTCCCCAGATCATTCCTGGATCATTCCCAGTTTATTGATGATCATTCCCAGTTTAATCCTGGTTCATTCCCGGTATCTCCAGACCATTCCTGGATCATTCCCAGTTCATTGCTGATCATTCCTGGCTCATTCCCAGTTATTCCCATTATCCTCAGATCGTTCCTGCATCATTCCCTGTTCACTCCCTGATCATTCCCAGTTCATTCCCGGTGTCCCCAGACCATTCCTGGATCATTCCCAGTTTATTCTTGGTTTATTCCTGATCCCTCCTGGTATCCCCAGATCATTCCCAGGTTATTCCCGGTTATTGCTGATCATTCCCAGTGTTCCCTGACCACTCCTGGATCGTTCCCGGTTCATTCCCGATCCCTCCCAGTGTCCCCAGATCACTCCCGGTTATTCCCGGGCCATCCCTGCTCCATTCCCGTTATTCCCACTCCAGTCCCTCTCCGTTCCCGTTATTCCCGTCCCATTCCCGTTATTCCCTCTCCATTCCCATTCCATTCCCGTTATTCCCGTTCCCGTTATCCCCTCTCCGTTCCCCCCGTTATTCTCGCTCCATTCCCTCTCCGTTCCCGTTATTCCCGTCCCATTCCCGTTATTCCCTCTCCAGTCCCGTTATTCCCGTTATCCCCTCTCCGTTCCCCCCGTTATTCTCGCTCCAGTCCCTCTCCGTTCCCGTTATTCCCGTCCCATTCCCGTTATTCCCTCTCCAGTCCCGCTCCGTTCCCGTTATTCCCGTTCCATTCCCGTTATTCCCGTCCCGTTCCCGTTATCCCCTCTCCATTCCCGTCACTCCCGTTCCATTCCCATTCCATTCCCGTTATCCCCGCTCCATTCCCGTTATCCCCTCTCCGTTCCCGTTATTCCCGTTATCCCCGCTCCGTCCCCCCGTTATTCTCGCTCCGCTCCCCCCCCGTTCCCGTCACTCCCGTTCCGCTCCCTCTCCGTTCCCCCCCTCACTCCCGCCCCGCTCCCCCCGCTCCATTCCCGTTATTCTCGTCCCTCCCGCCCCCCTCCCGCTCCCCGCCGGTTCCCCCCGCTCGCTCACGGTCCGGGCCTGCCTCCTGAGCAGGTACAGCACGAAACTCCACAGTTTGGCGGCGAAGGCCACGAAGGAGCGGAGGCCGAGCAGGCACTGGCTGCGCATCATCCCGGTGCCGGCCCCGCTCCCGGCCGCGGCCCCGGCGCGCCCCAGCTCCGCCAGCTCCGCCTGCGGCCCCCCCCGCGGAGGGAGGCGCTGCCGGGGGGGGTCCCGGCCCGGTTCTGGGGGGTCCCGGCCCTCAGCGGGGCTCGGCCGGGGCCGCCGCCAGCGCCGCCATGGCCGCCATCGCCCGGGGGCACTTCCGGTGCCAGCGCTTCCGGGGCACGCACGAAGGGCGGGGCTACGCACGAGTGGGGCGTGGTCAGAATGCCACACTGTGTCATGTATGGGCGTGGCTTAAACGTGGGGGCGGGGCCTCTGTAATGGCGGTGGAATGGAGAGGTGGGGCTGAGGGCGGGGTTATGCAAATAAGGAGATGATTGACGGTTCGTAGTGATTGACAGTTCTATGCAAAATAGAGGCGTGGTCTCTGCTATTGGGAGCAATAGCGGAATAGGTGATTGACAGCTTTATGTAAATTAGGGGGCGTGGCTGCTAGTGTAGTCACTGAAGGAACAGGTGATTGACAGCTGTATGTAAATTAGGGAGCGTGGTCTGGTGAAGCAGTTGTGTCAAATTATCCTGATGCAAAATTTGGAATGTTTTTAGCCTTAAAATTCGGATTTTTTAGCCCTAAAATTGAGGAATTTTCCCCCCAAATTGGGATATTTTTTACCCCTAAAATTGGGATTTTTTTCCCCAAAATTCGGGATTTTTTACCCCTAAAATGGCGATTTTTTTCCCCCTAAAATTGGGATTTTCCCCCTCAAAATTTGGGATTTCCCCCCCAACATTTGGGATTCTTTTAGCCCTAAAGTTGGGAATTTTTACCCATAAACATTGTGATTTTTTCCCAAAAAATTGCGATTTTTTACCTCTAAAATTGGGATTTTTCCCCCAAAAATTTTGAATTTTTCCCCAAAAAATTTGGGATTTTTCTCTCCCAAATTGGGATTTTTTAGCCCTAAAATTGGAATTATTTTCCCCCCCAAATTTGGGATTTTTCCCCCAAAAATTGAGATATTTTTATGCCTAAAATTGAGGATTAAAAAAAAAAAAATCGGGTTTTTTTAAGCCCTAAAATTGGGAATTTTTACCCAAAAATATTGGGATTTTTTCCCCCCAAAATTGGGATTTTTTACCTCTAAAATTGGGATTTTTTCCCTAAAATTCAGGATTTTTCTCCCCAAAATTCAGGATTTTCCCCCCAAAATTCAGGATTTTTCCCCCCAAAATTCAGGATTTTTCCCCCAAAAATTCAGGATTTTTCCCCCCAAAATTCAGGATTTTACCCCCCAAAATTCAGGATTTTTCCCCCCAAAATTCAGGATTTTTCCCCTCAAAATTCAGGATTTTTCCCCAAAAATTCAGGATTTTTTAGTTCTAAAATTGGGATTTTTTACCCCTAAAAATTGGGAATTTTTCCCCCAAAATTGGGGATTTTTCCCCCAAAATTGGGATTTTTCCCCCCAAAAATTCGGGATTTTTTACCCCTAAAATTGGGATTTTTTACCCTTAAAATTGGGATTTTTCCCCCCAAAATTCAGAATTTTTCCCCCCAAAAATTTGGGATTTTTTACCTCTAAAATTCAGGATTTTTCCCCTAAAATTCAGGATTTTTCCCCCCAAAATTGGGATTTTTTACCTCTAAAATTTAAATTTTTCCCCCCAAAATTCAGGATTTTTCCCCTAAAATTCAGGATTTTCCCCCCAAAATTCAGGATTTTTCTCCCCAAAATTCAGGATTTTTCCCCCAAAATTCAGGATTTTCCCCCCAAAATTCAGAATTTTTCACCCCAAAATTCAGGATTTTTCCCCCCAAAATCTGGGATTTTTCCCCCTAAAATTCAGGATTTTTCCCCCCAAAAATTTGGGATTTTTTACCCCTAAAATTCGGGATTTTTCCCCCAAAATTCAGGATTTTTTAGTCCTAAAATTGGGATTTTTTACCCCTAAAAATTGGGATTTTTCCCCCCAAAATTCAGGATTTTTCCCCCCAAAAATTTGGAATTTTTCCCCCCAAAATTCAGGATTTTTCCCCCCAAAATTCAGGATTTTCCCCCCAAATTCAGGATTTTTCCCCCAAATGAGCACAGCAGGGTGGGGGGTGCAGCTCCTTTATTGGGGACCCAAATTTGGGATTTGTGTCCCCAAACCCGGGTGGGGGAGGGGTCACAGCTCCAGGTCCTCGTCGGGGTCCTCGACGTCCTCGGGGGGCGGCGCGGGGGCGGCCCTGGGGTGGGAAATTTGGGAAATTTGGGAAATTTTAGGTGATTTTTTGGGGGAATTTAATAAGATTTTGGGGGGATTTTTGGGGAATTTTTGAGGAAATTTTGGGGAAATTAAGAAGATTTTGGGGGAATTTTTGGGCAATTTTTGAGGGATTTAGGAAGATTTTGGGGGAATTTAAGAAGATTTTGGGGGATTTTTTGGGGGGATTTTTGGGGAATTTAAGAAGATTTGGGGAGAATTTAAGAGGATTTTTTGGAAATTTTTGGAGAAATTTTTTTTTTAATTCAGGAGGATTTGGGGGGATTTTTTGGGGGGAATTTTTGGGGAATTTTTGGGACTTTAGGAAGAATTTGGGGGATTTTTGGGAATTTTTTTGGGAATTTAGGAGGAATTTGGGAGGAATTTTTGGGGGAATTTAAGAGGATTTTTGGGGATTTTTGGGGGGGATTTAAGAGGATTTTGGGGATTTTTTGGGGAATTTTTAAGAGCATTTGGGGGGATTTCAAGGGGGAATTTAGGAAGATTTTGGGAGATTTTTGGGGGATTTTTGGGGAATTTTGGGGAAATTTTGGGTGATTTTTTGGGGAATTTAAGAGGATTTTGGGGGATTTTTTGGGAATTTTTTGGGGAATTTAGGAAGAATTTGGGGGATTTTTTGGGGGGAATTTAAGAAGATTTTGGGGGTTTTTTTTTGGGAATTTTGGGGAATTTAAGAGGATTTTAGGGGGAATTTTTGGGGAATTTTTGGGAAATTTTGGGTGATTTTTTGGGGGAATTTAAGAAGATTTTAGGGGGAATTTTGGGGAATTTTTGGGGAAATTTTGGGGAATTTAAGAAGATTTTGGGTGGAATTTAAGAAGATTTTGGGAAGAATTTTTGGAGGAATTTAAGAGGATTTTTGGGGATTTTTGGGGGGGATTTAGGAGGATTTGGGGGAGAATTTTGGGGAATTTAGGAAGATTTTGGGGGATTTTTGGGGGGGAGTTTAAGAGGATTTTTGGGGGTTTTTGGGGAAATTTAAGAGGATTTGGGGGGAATTTTTGGGGAGAATTTGGGAAGAATTTGGGAGAATTTTGGGTGGATTTTGTGAGGAATTTCAGGGTTTTTTTGGGTGGATTTTGGGGTGAATTCTTGGGGGTTTGGGGGTGATTTTGGGGTAAATTTTGAGGTGATTTTGGGGTGATTTTGAGGCGAATTTTGGGGTGATTTTGTGGTGATTTTAGGGTTTTTTTGGGGGTGTTTTTGGGGTGATTTTGGGTGAATTTTGGGGTTTTTTTGGGGTGATTTTAGGGTTGATTTGGGTTTTTTGGGGGGGTGATTTTAGAGGGTTTTTGGAGGAGTTTTTGGGGTGATTTTAGGGGGGTTTTGGTGTGTTTGTGGGGTGATTTTGGGGTGATTTTGAGGTGAATTTGGGATGATTTTTGGGTGATTTTTGGGGTGATTCTGTGGTGATTATTTTGTGATTTTGAGGTGATTTTGGGATGGTTTTGGTGTGATTTTTGGTGATTTTGGGGAGATTTTTGGGTGCATTTTGAGGTGATTGTTGGGTTTTTTGGGTGATTTTCGGGTAAATTTTGGGATGATTTTGGGGAGTTTTTGAGGTGATTTTGAGGTGAATTTTGAGGTGATTTTTGGGGTTTTTAGGGGTATTTTGGGGTGATTTTGGGGAGTTTTTGAGGCGATTTTTTTGGTGATTTTTTGGTTATTTTGGAGTGATTTTTGGGTAAACTTTGGGATGATTTTGGGGAGTTTTTGAGGTGATTTTGAGGTGAATTTTGAGGTGATTTTGGGGTTTTTAGGGGGTGATTTCTGGGTGCATTTTGAGGTGATTTTTGGGTTTTTTAGGGGGGTTTTTTAGGGGTATTTTGAGGTGATTTTTTTGGTGATTTTTTGGTGATTTTTGGGTAAATTTTGGGATGATTCTGGGGAGTTTTTGAAGTGATTTTTTTGGTGATTTTGAGGTGATTTTAGGGTTTTTAGGGGGGTTTTTTAGGGGTATTTTGGGGTGATTTTGGGGTGAATTTTGAGGTGATTTTTTTGGTGATTTTGAGGTGATTTTGGGGTTTTTTAGGGGGGGTTTTAGGGGTATCTTGAGGTGATTTTTTTTGTGATTTTTTGGTGATTTTGAGGTGATTTTTGGTGTGATTTTTGGGTTTTTTGGGTGTTTTTTGGGTAAATTTTGGGATGATTTTGGGGAGTTTTTTAGGGGTTTTTTTGGTGATTTTGAGGTGATTTTAGGGTTTTTAGGGGGGTTTTTTAGGGGTATTTTCGGGTGATTTTGGGGTAAATTTTGAGGTGATTTTTTTGGTGATTTTGAGGTGATTTTTGGTGTGATTTTTGGGTTTTTTGGGTAAATTTTGGGATGATTCTGGGGAGTTTTTGAGGTGATTTTTTTGGTGATTTTAAGGTGATTTTTGGGGTTTTCTGGGGAGTTTTTGGGGTGATGTTTTTGGTGATTTTGAGGTGATTTTGGGATGATTTTTGGGTGAATTTTGAGGTGATTTTTTTGGTATTTTTGGTGTGATTTTTGGGTTTTTTGGGTAAACTTTGGGATGATTTTGGGGAGTTTTTGAGGTGATTTTTCTGGTGATTTTGAGGTGGTTTTGGGATGACTTTTGGGTGAATTTTGAGGTGATTTTAGGGGTTTTAGGGGGGTTTTTTAGGGGTATTTTAGGGTGATTTTGGGGAGTTTTTGAGGTGATTTTTTTGTGATTTTTTGGTGATTTTTGGGTGAATTTTGGGTAAATTTTGGGATAATTTTGGGGAGTTTTTGAGGTGATTTTTTTGGTGATTTTGAGGTGATTTTTGGGGTTTTCTGGGGAGATTTGTGGTGTTTTTTGGGGTCACTTCTGGGTGCATTTTGAGGTAATTTTTGGGTTTTTTTAGGGGTATTTTGGGATGATTTTGGGGTGAATTTTGAGGTGATTTTTTTGTGATTTGGAGGTGATTTTTGGGTGATTTTTGGGTAAATTTTGGGGTGATTTTGGGGTGAATTTTGAGGTGATTTTTTTGGTGATTTTGAGGTGATTTTAGGGGTTTTAGGGGGGTTTTTTAGGGGTATTTTGGGGTGATTTTGGGGAGTTTTTGAGGTGATTTTTTTGTGATTTTTTGGTGATTTTGGGGTGTTTTTTGGGTAAATTTTGGGGTGATTTTGGGGTGAATTTTGTGGTGATTTTTTTGGTGATTTTGAGGTGATTTTGGGTTTTTTAGGGGGTGATTTCTGGGTGCATTTTGAGGTGATTTTTGGGTTTTTTAGGGGGGTTTTTTAGGGGTATTTTGAGGTGATTTTTTTGGTGATTTTTTGGTGAATTTTGGGTAAATTTTGGGATGATTCTGGGGAGTTTTTGAGGTGATTTTGAGGTGATTTTTGGGGTTTTTTGGTGTGATTTTTGTTGATTTTGGGGTCCATCTCACCTGCTGACATACGGGGGGGTCAGCGCCGCCCTCGCCCCCCGCTCGGCCCCAGAGAGCCCCAAACGGAACGGGAGGGGGGGGAGGGGCGGGGGGGGGAGGGGCTCCCCCAATTTGGGGCCGTTTGGGGGGTCCTGGGGGGGTCCCAGATCCAGGGGGGGCCCCAAGGAGCCGTCGGGGAGGAGGCTCAGGGACTCCTGGGGGGAAAAGAGAAACAAAATCAGCAAAAAAGAGAGAGAAACAAATAAAAATCAACACAAAAACAGAGAAAAAACAGAGAAAAAAAACCAGAGAAAAATCAACCCAAAATCAGCCAAAACCAGAGAAAACAAACAAAAATCAACCCAAAAACAGAGAAAAAACAGAGAAAAATCGACCCAAAATCAGCCAAAAAGAGAGAAAAACCAGAGAAAATCAGTCAAAAATAGAGAAAAACAAACAAAAATCAACCCAAAATCAGCCAAAAAGAGAGAAAACAAATAAAAATCAACACAAAATCAAGAGAAAAAACAGAAAAAAAAACCAGAGAAAAATCAACCCAAAATCAGCCAAAAACAGAGAGAAACAGAGAAAAAAACAGAGAAAAAACAGAGAAAAAACAGAGAAAAAAACAGAGAAAAAACAGAGAAAAAAACAGAGAAAAAACAGAGAAAAAACAGAGAAAAAACAGAGAAAAACAAACAAAAATCAACCCCAAAATCAGACAAAAAACAGAGAAAAAACAGAGAAAAAACAAAGAAAAAACAGAGAAAATCAGCCAAAACCAGAGAAAAACAAACAAAAATCAACCCAAAATCAGCTGAAAACAGAGAAAAACAAAAACAAACAGAAACAGAGAAAAATCAACCCCAAATCAACCAAAAACAGAGAAAAAAACAGATAAAGAAACAGCACAAAAGAAGCCAAAAAACAGCCCCAAAACCACCCCAAAATTCCACAAATTTGCCCAAAATCCACCCAAATCCCCCCAGGACCCCCCAAAAACCCCTTTAGGATCCCCCCAGGACCCCCCAAATCCCCCCAAGATCCCCCAAATTCCCCCAGGACCCCCCAAACCCTCCCCAAATCTCCCCCACGACCCCCTTAAACCTCCCCAGGATCCCCCAAGATCCCCCAAATCCCCCCAAATTCCCCCAGGACCCCCCCAAATCCCCTTTAGTACCCCCCAAGATCCCCCAAATCCGCTCAGGACCCCCCAAAATCCCCCCAGGACACTCTTAAACCTACTCAGGACCCCCCAAATCCCCCCAGAATCCCCCCAGGACTCCCCAAAATCCCCTTTAGGATCCCCCAGGACCCCCCCAAACTCCCCAAATCCCACCCAGGACCCCCAAATCTTCCCCAAACTCCCCCCAGAATCCCCCCAGGACCCCCCAAATCCCCTTTAGGATCCCCCAGGACCCCCCCAAACTCCCCAAATCCCACCCAGGACCCCCAAATCTTCCCCAAACTCCCCCCAGAATCCCCCAGGACCCCCCAAAATCTCCTTTAGGATCCCCCCAGGACCCCCCAAATTTCCCCAGGACCCCTCCAAACCTCTCCCAGAACCCCCAAACTCCCCCAGGACCCCCCAAAATCCCCTCAGGACCCCTCAGGACCCCCCCAGGACCCCCCAAATTCCCCCCAAAGCTCCTCAGGACCCCCTAAACCCCCTCAATTTCCCCCCAGGACCCCCAGACCCCCCCCCATCCCCCCAAACCTGCAGGGGTCCCCCCCCAGCTCGGGGGTCCCGCAGCAGCCGCAGCTCCCGGGGGGTCCCGGGGGTCCGGGGGGGGCCCCCCCAGGATCAGCTGGGCCCGGGCCAGGCCCCCCAGGACCCCCAGGACCCCCGGGGGGTGCAGCTCCTGGTGCAGCAGGGCCAGGACACGGCCTAGGGGCCCTGGGGACCCCAAAATCGGGTGAGAATTCGGGAGAGTGGCACAAAAAAATACAAATTATGCCCAAAATCCTCCTCAAAATCCTCCAAAAAGCCCAAAAACCTCTCCAAAATCCACCACAAACCCTCCAAAAACCCCAAAATTAGCCCAAAATTAGCCCAAAATTATCCCACAATCCACCAAAAACCCCAAAAACCTCCCAAAAATCCTCCAAAAACCCCAAAGTTAGCCCAAAATTGTCCCAAAAACCTCCCCAAAATCCACAAAAAACCCCAAAATTATCCCAAAATTATCCCCAAAAACCCCAAAACTCCCAAAATTATCCCCAAAGTCCTCCCCAAAATCCACCAAAACTCCAAAATTATCCCAAAATCGTTCCCAAAAACCCCCAAATCCTCCCCAAAAATCCTCCAAAAACCCCAAAATTACCGAGAACTCTCCCCAAAATCCACCAAAAACCCCAAAATTATCCCAAATCCCACCCAAAATCCACCAAAACCCCAAATTATCCCAAGATCCTTCCCAAAACCCCCAAAAACCTCCCCAAAATCCACCAAAAACCCTCCAAAAACCCCAAAATTAGCCCAAAATCTTCCCCAAAATCCTCCAAAAATCCCAAAATTATCCCAAAATCCTCCCCAAAACCCTTCAAACCCCCCAAATCCCGCCAAAATTTCTTAAAAAAAACCTAAAGCCTCCCAAATTCTCCCCAAATCCCCCCAAATTCTTCCAAAATTTCCCCCAAACCCCAAAATCCCCCCCAAATCTCCCCCAAACTTTCAAATTCTCCCCCAAATCCCCCTCAAATCTCCCCAGATTTCCCCTAAATCCCCCCAAATCCCCCCGAAATCCCCCCAAATCCCCCTCAAATCACCCCAAACCCCCCCAAATCCCTTAAAAAAACCCAAATCCCCCCCAAAAACCTTCAAAACCCCCCAAATTCTCCCCAAATCTGCCCAAAATCCCTTAAAAAAAAAAACCCAAATCCTCCCAAATTCCTCCCAAATTCCCCTCAAATCCCCCCAAAACCCTTCAACGCCCCCAAATTTTCCCCAAATCCCCCCAAAGTTCCAAATTCTCCCCCAAATCTCCCCAGATTTCCCTCAAATCCCCCCTAAATCCCCCTCAAATCCTCCCCACATCCCCCCAAATTCCCCCCAAACCCCCCAAAATTCCTTAAAAAAAACCCAAATCCCCCCAAATTCCTCCCAAATTCCCCCAAATCCCCCCAAACTTCCAAATTCTCCCACAAATTCTCCCACAAATCCCCCTCAAATCTCCCCAGATTTCCTCTAAATCCCCTCCAAATCCTTCAAACCCCCCCAAATCCCCCCAAAATTCCTTAAAAAAACCCTAAAACCCCCCAAATTCTCCCCAAATCCCCCCAAACTTCCAAATTCTCCCACAAATCCCCCTCAAATCTCCCCAGATTTCCCCCAAATCCCCCCAGAACCCTTCAAACCCCCCCAAAATCCCTTAAAAAACCCCAAATCCCCCCCAAAAACCTTCAAAACCCCCAAATTCTCCCCAAATCTGCCCAAAATCCCTTTAAAAAAAACCCAAATCCCCCCCAAATTCCTCCCAAATCCCCCCCAAAACCCTTCACACCCCCCAAATCCCCCCCAAAGTTCCAAATTCTCCCCCAAATCCCCCCTAAAACCCCTCAAACCCCCCCAAATCTCCCCAAATTTCCCTCCCCCACCCCCCCAGCCCCTCCCCCCCTCACCGTTTTTGGGGCTCCCCCCCAGCAGCGCCCCCAGCCCCCGGCACAGGTGGGGGAGGGGCTCCCTCAGCAGGGCCCAGCTCAGCGAGTCCAGCACCAGGAGACCCCCGGGGGGGGAGGGGAGACCCCCCAGGAGCCCCCCGAGGGGGAGGGGCGGGGGGGATCCCCAGAGGGGGAGGGGCAGGGGGGGGGACCCCGGCCCAGCCACCCCAGGGGGTCCCCGAAGAGATCCCAGAAATGGAGCCTGGAAAATGGGGAGGGGGGATTGGGGGGTTAGGGGGGATTTGGGGGGGTGGGGAAAATTTTGGGGGGATTTGAGGGGATTTTGGGGGGGGGTTGAGGGGATTTTGGGGGGAGTTTCAGGGATTTGAGGGGATTTTTGGGGAGATTTGGGGGGATTTTGGGGGGATTTAAGGAGATTTTGGGGGAATTTGGGTGGGATTTGGGGGGATTTTGGGGGGTGGGAGGGGGTTAGGGGGAAATTTTGGGGGGATTTGGGGGGATTTGGGGGGAATTTGGGGGGATTTTGGGGGGGTTGAGGGGATTTGAGGGGGTTTTGAGGGGGATTTCAGGGGATTTTGGGGGGGTTAGGGGAAAATTTGGGGGGATTTGGGGGATTTGGGGGGAATTTGGGGGGATTTTGGGTGGGATTTGAGGGATTTGAGGGGGTTTTGAGGGGGATTTCAGGGGATTTTGGGGGGGTTAGGGGAAAATTTGGGGGGGTTTCAGGGGATTTTGGGGGATTTTGGGGGGATTTGGGGGGATTTGAGGGGATTTTTGGGGGGATTTGGGGGGGTTGAGGGATTTTGGGGGGGGGTTGAGGGATTTGAGGGGATTTTGGGGGAATTTTTGGGGGATTTGGGGAATTTGGGGTGAATTTGGGGGGTCTTTGGGGGGATTTGAAGGGATTTTGGAGGATTTGGGGGGTCAGGGGAAAATTTTGGGGGGATTTGAGGGGAATTTGGGGGGGTTTCAGGGGAATTTTGGGAGGATTTGAGGGGATTTTGGGGGGGTTAGGGGGGACTTGGGGGGTATTTGAGGGGATTTTTTGGGAATTTGGGGTGAATTTGGGGGGATTTGGGGGAAATCTGGGGGGGATTTGGGGAATTTGGGGGGAGATTTGAGGGGATTTGAGGGGATTTTGGGGGGATTTGGGAGGTTAGAGGAAAATTTTGGGGGGATTTGGGGGGATGTGAGGGGATTTTGGAGGGGTTGGGTTTTTCAGGGTGTTTCTGGGGTGTTTTTGGGATGATTGTGCGGTGGTTTAGGGTTTTCAGGGTGTTTTCGGGGTGGTTTTGGGTGTTTTTAGGATGATTGTGGGGTGTTTTTGGGTTTTCTTGCAATGATTTTGGGGTGTTCTTGGGGTTTCAGGTGTTTTCTGGCTGTTTTGGGGCTGTTCTGAGGTGTTTTGGGGCTGGTTTTGGATGTTTTTGGGGTTTCAGGGGGTTTTCAGGGTGTTTTTGGGATGATTCTGAGGTGTTTTGGGGTGTTTTTGCAATGATTTTGGGCTGGTTTTGGGATTCTCAGTTGTTTTGGGTGTTTCTGGGCTGGTTTTTGGTGTTTTGGGGTTTCAGGATGTTTTCAGGGAGTTTTTTTTGGGTGTTTTTTGGTGCTTTTGAGGTTTCAGGATGTTTTCAGGGTGTTTTTAGGATGTTTTTTGGTGTTTTTGGGGTTTCAGGGAGTTTTCAGGGTGTTTTTAGGATGTTTTTTTGGTGTTTTTGGGGTTCCCCCTCACTCACCTCTCCCTCACTTCGGGGCTCAGCCCCTCCTGGAACTGCTCCCGAGGCACCTCCAGGAGAACCACGAGCACCTGCTCGGCCCTGGGGGGTTCGGGGGCCTCTGAGACCCCCAAAAAACCCCAAAAAAACAAAAATACCCACCCCAAAAACTCCAAAAAACAAAAAAACCCACCCCAAAAACCCCAAAAACCTGAAAAACCCACCCCAAGAACCCCCAAAAACCAAAAAAACCCACCCCAAAACCACCCCAAAACCCCTCAAAAAACACCCCCAAAAACTCCCAAAAACCTCAAAACCGCCCCAAAAACATCAAAAACCATCCCAACCCCCCCATAAAACAATCCAAATCCTAAATAAACACCCCAAAAACTGCTCCAAAAATCCAAAAAACCCCAAACTCCCCCCAAAATTCCCCAAATCCTCTCAGAGCCCCTCAAAATTCCCCCTAAAGCATCCAAAAAATCCCCAAAAATCTCTCTGGGATCGCCCAAAATCCCCTCCGGCCCCCCCAGACCAACCCAATTCCCCCCCCAAAATCTCCCCAAATTTTTCCTGCTCGCACCAATCCCCCCAAAATCTCCAAAATCTCCCAAATTTCCCCAAATTTCCCCAAATCCGCACCTGGCCACGGCCTCGCTCACGAGCGCCCTCAGGAGGCTCCGACCCTCGGACTCGGCGGTGTCTGAGGGGAAAAATTCCCAAATCCCTCCAAATTCCGCCCAAAAATCCCCAAATCCCCTCAGAGCCCCCAAAAAATCCCCCAAAATCCCCCAAAATAACCCAAAAAACCCCAAAATCCCCCCAAAAATCCCCCTGACCCCTCACGAGCAGCAGCCCCCCGCCGCCCAGCGCCTCCAGCATCGTCGCGCGGCGCCTCCCGATGACGTCACGTACGGACGTGGCCGCCGCCATTTCCCCCGCGTGACACTGCTGTACGGAACTGGGCGCCGCCATGTTTGCGCCGGTCTCTTCCTGATGACGTCACCAGATCGACGAGCGGCGCGTAGATGACGTAATCGTACGGCACTGGCCGCCGCCATTACCCCCGCGCGACACTGCTGTACGGAACTGGGCGCCGCCATGATAGCACGTCTCTTCCTGATTACGTCATACCGCGACGGGCGGCGCGCAATGACGTCATCGTACGGAGCAGCGCGGCGCCATGTTGGATCCCGGAAAATGGCGGCCTTTGGGATTTTTTTGGATTTTAGGGGGATTTTGGGGGGATTTTTTGGGATTTTTGAGGCTCCCCGCGTTGGGTTTTGCCTCAAATTAAATTTTTAAGATAAAAAAGAAGCGAAGCGGACGGAAAAAAAGCGGCTCCGGTCGCGGGCGCCGCCATTGCCACGAGATTCTTGGAATTCCTGGTCAGAATTTTGGGAATTTTGGGGTTCCCTGAGGGTGCCTCTGCCTCAGATTTTGGGTGGATTTGGCTGAATTTAAAGTGAATTTTGACCAAAATTTTCACGATTTCGAGCGGGAATTTTGGGGAGTTTTTGGAATTTTGGGTTCCCTGAATGAAATCCAGACCCGGAAGACGCCAAAATTAAAAAAAAAAAAAAAAAAAAAAAAAAAAAAAAAAAAAAAAAAAAAAAAACCACAAACCAATTCCCAAAATTTTCTCTTTTATTTTCATCCCGTACAAAATCATCGGTGAAAAACCCCGCGGGGACCCCCCCAAATTGGGGAGGGGGTCCCAGCACCAGCGAAAGGGGGGGAAAAATCCAAAACTGGGGAGGGGAAAAGACCCCAAAATTTGGGGGGGGGAGGGGAAATAAACCCCAAAATTGTGGGGGAGGGGCTCAGACGTACTCGCGGGAGCTGGGGGGGCGCGGGGGGGTGGCCTTGGTGCGGGGGTACCCCCGCGAGGCCGCGCGCGCCCCTCCCCCCCCGCAGGAGCAGCCGGACGAGGCCAGGAGGGACCCCCCGAGCAGGGCCAGGGCCGAGCCCGCCCAGCCCAGGAACAGCGCCGAGCCGAACTCGAACCTGGGGACAGAGAGAGAAATAGGAAATGTCTGAAATAATATCCTAAAGTAGCAAAAAACCCGATCAAAATGACCCAAAATATCCCAAAACTGCAAAAAATCCTGAATAGAATAACACAAAATATCCCAGAATTAACCCCAAACCCAGCCCAGGAACAGCAGGAGCTGAACTCGAACCTGGGGGGAGAAATTCAGGGTCAGAGAGAACTGAAATGTATGAAATAACATCCAAAAATATCCCAAAATAGCAAAAAAATCCACTCCAAAATAAGCCAAAATATCCCAAAACTGCAAAAATCCTGAATAGAATAACCCAAAATATCCCAGAATTAACCCAAAATTAACCCAGCCCCAGCCCAGGAACAGCAGGAGCCGAACTCGAACCTGAGGGAGAGAAATTCAGGGTCAGAGAGAGCTGAAATGTCTGAAATAATATCCAAAAATATCCCAAAATAGCAAAAAATCCACTCCAAAATAACCCAAAATATCCCAAAATAGCAAAAATCCCACTCAAAATAACCCAAAATATCCCAAATTATCCCAAAACTGCAAAAAACCTGACCAGAATAACCCAAAATATCCCAAAATTAACCCAGAATATCCCAAAATTAACCCAAAATTAACCCAGTCCCAGCCCAGGAACAGCACTGAGCTGAACTTGAACCTGAGGGAGAAATTCAGGATCAGAGAGAACTGAAATGGCTGAAATAATATCCCAAAATATCCTAAAATAGCAAAAAATCCACTCCAAAATAACCCAAAATATCCCAAAACTGCAAAAATCCTGAACAGAATAACCCAAAATATCCCAGAATTAACCCAGCCCCAGCCCAGGAACAGCAGGAGCCGAACTTGAACCTGGGGAGAGAAATTCAGGGTCAGAGAGAACTGAAATGTCTGAAATAATATCCAAAAATTGCAAAAAATAGCAAAAAACCCATTAAAAATAATCCAAAATATTGCAAAATTAACCCAAAATTAACCCCAGCCCCAGCCCAGGAACAGCACTGAGCTGAACTCGAACCTGGGGAGAGAAATTCAGGGTCAGAGAGAACTGAAATGTCTGAAATAATTTACCAAAAATAGGAAAAAATAGCAAAAAACCTGACCAGAATAACCCAAAATATCCCAAAACAGCAAAAAATCTGAATAGAATAACCCAAAATATCCCAAAATTAAGCCAGAATATCCCAAAATAGAAAACAACCTGTCCAGAATAACCCAAAATATCCAAAATTTAACCCAAAATAGCAAAAAAAAACCTGACCAGAACAAGCCAAAATATCCTGAAATGGAATCAATGAAATTGAGTCAAATTATCTCAAAATAGCAAAAATCCCAACCATGAAAAATCCAGGAAAATCGCCCCAAAATCCACAAATTTCACCCCAAAACCTCACCCCAAAAATTCCCCAGGAGCTCAAAATTCCCAAAACCCCCAAACCTGCTGGATTTCACCCCAAAATCCTCCCTGAAAATCAAAAACCACCAAAAAATCACATTAAAACCACCAAAAAAAATCACAAAAAAACCCACCTAAAAATCACCAAAAAACTTAAAACTCACCTTAAAATCCACGAAAATCGCCCCAAAATCCACAAATTTCACCCCAAAACCTCTCCCCAAAAATCCCCCAGGACCCCAAAATTCCCAGAAACCCCAAATCTGCCAGATTTGTCCCCAAATCCTCACTTGTAGTTGACGGGCACGGTGACGTCGTAGAAGTTGGTGACGATTCTGTGGCCGTACCAGGAGCAGGCGACGAGAGCCAGCAGCCCTGGGAGCCAAAATCCGCTGAATTTACCCCAAAAAATAACCCAGGGAGCCAAAATTCACCCCAAAAAATAACCCAGGGAGCCAAAATTCACCCCAGAAATAACCCAGGGAGCCAAAATCCACTGAATTCACCCCAAAAAATAACCCAGGGAGCCAAAATCCACTTAATTCACCCCAAAAATAACCCCAGGGTCCCAAAATTCACTGAATCCTCCCCAAAAAATAACCCAGGGACCAAAAATCTGCTGAATTCACCCCCAAAAATAACCCAGGGACCAAAAATTCACCCCAAAAAATAACCCAGGGAGCCAAAAATCCGCTGAATTCACCCCCAAAAAATAACTCAGGGACCAAAAATTCACCCCAAAAAATAACCCAGGGACCAAAATTCACCCCAAAAATAACTCCAGGTTCCCAAAATCCACTGAATTCACCCCAAAAATTCCTCTGGGGAACCCAAAATCCACTGAATTCGCCCCAAAAAATAACCCAGGGACCCAAAAATTCACCCCAGAAATAACCCAGGGAGCCAAAATCCACTGAATTCAGCCCAAAAAATAACCCAGGGACCCAAAATCCACTGAATTCAGCCCAAAAAATAACCCAGGGAGCCAAAATTCACCCCAAAAAATAACCCCAGGGACCCAAAATTCACTGAATTTACCCCAAAAAATAACCCAGGGAGCCAAAATTCACCCCAAAAAATAACCCAGGGAGCCAAAATCCGCTGAATTCAGCCCAAAAAATAACCCAGGGAGCCAAAATTCACCCCAAAAAATAACCCCAGGGAGCCAAAATTCACCCCAAAAAATAACCCTGGGAGCCAAAATCCACTGAATTCAGCCCAAAAATAACCCAAGGACCAAAAATCCACCCCAAAAAATAACCCAGGGAGCCAAAATTCACTGAATTCACCCCAAAAAAATAACCCAGGGAGCCAAAATTCACCCCAAAAATAACCCAGGGACCAAAAATCTGCTGAATTCAGCCCAAAAAATAACCCAGGGAGCCAAAATTCACCCCAAAAAATAACCCAGGGACCAAAAATCCGCTGAATTCACCCCAAAAAATAACCCAGGGAGCCAAAATCCGCTGAATTCAGCCCAAAAATAACCCAGGGAGCCAAAATTCACCCCAAAAAATAACCCAGGGACCCAAAATCCACTGAATTCACCCCAAAAAATAACCCAGGGAGCCAAAATCCACTGAATTCAGCCCAAAAATAACCCAGGGACCCAAAAATTCACCCCAGAAATAACCCAGGGAGCCAAAATCCACTGAATTCAGCCCAAAAATAACCCAGGGACCAAAATTCACCCCAAAAATAACCCCAAGGACCTAAAATCTGCTGAATTCACCCCAAAAATAACCCCAGGGACCCAAAATCCACTGAATTCAACCCAAAAAATAACCCCAGGGACCCAAAATTCACTGAATTGACCCCAAAAAATGACCCCAGGATTGGGAAAAACCCCAGGGGGACCTCAAGGTTGGGTTTAAAAAGGGGATTTTGGGTAAAAAAGGGGATTTTTGGGTAAAAAAGGAAGATTTTTAGGAGGAAATTGGGATTTTGGGGGTCCCAGGGGGTTTTTTGGGGTTCCCAATCCCATTTTGGGGGTCCCATCCCCATTTTCAGGGGTCCCAACCCCATTTTTTGGGGTCCCATCCCCATTTTTGGGGGTCCCATTCCCATTTTTGGGGGTCCCATCCCCATTCTCAGGGTTCCCATCTCCATTTTCGGGGATTCTCTCCCCAATTTCGGGTCTCCCATCCCCATTTTGGGGGTCGCATCCCCATTTTCAGGGTTCCCAGTCCCATTTTTTGGGGTCCCATCCCCATTTTTGGGTGTCCCATCCCCATTTTCAGTGATCCCCTCCCCATTTTCAGGGGTCCCATCCCCATCTTTGGGTGCCCCCTCCCCATTTTTGGGGTCCCCTCCCCATTTTCAGGGCTCCCATCCCCATTTTCAAGGATCCCCTCCCCATTTTCAGGGCCCCCTCCCCATTTTTGGGTCCCCCTCACCTGCCAGGATGAAGATCGCTCCCCCCGCCGCCGCCACTTTGGCTTTTTTCTGGGCGTCGTCGCCGCCGCAGCGCGTGCACTTCATCCCGGCCACGGCCGCGCCCAGCGCCAGCGGGCCCAGCACCCCCGCCACCACCATGAGGGCCCGCGTGGCCTGGAGGTGACCTGAGGGGACAATGGGGACACAGGGGGTCACAGGGGGGTCACACAGGGTGTCACAATGGGGATTTGGGGGGTTTTTGGGGTCCCAGGCCCAGCACTTCATCCCGGCCACGGCCGCGCCCAGCGCCAGCGGGCCCAGCACCCCCGCCACCACCATGAGGGCACACGTGGCCTGGAGGTGACCTGAGGGGACAATGGGGACATGGGGGGTCACACAGGGGTCACACAGGGGGTCACAATGGGGATTTGGGTGGGTTTTGGGGGTTTTTGGGGGTCCCAGGCCCAGCACTTCATCCCAGCCACGGCCGCGCCCAGCGCCAGCAGGCCCAAAATGGCCGCCACCACCATGAGGGTCCGGGTGGCCTGGAGGTGACCTGAGGGGACAATGGGGACATGGGGGGTCACAATGAGGGTCACACAGGGATTTTGGGGGGTCACAGGGGGGATTTGGGGGTCCCAGGCCCAGCACTTCATCCCGGCCACGGCCGCGCCCAGCACCAGCGGGCCCAAAATGGCCGCGACCACCATGAGGGCCCGGGTGGCCTGGAGGTGACCTGAGGGGACAATGGGGACACGGAGGGTCACACAGGGGTCACACAGGGGGTCACAGAGATGTTTTGGGGGTCACAGGGGGGGTTTGTGAGGGTTTTTGGGGGTCCCAGGCCCAGCACTTCATCCCGGCCGCGGGCCCAGAATGGCCGCCACCACCATGAGGGCACGCGTGGCCTGGAGGTGACCTGAGGGGACAGTGGGGACACAGAGGGGTCACAATGAGGGTCACAGAGGGGGTCACAATGGGGATTTGGGTGGGTTTTGGGGGGTCACAGGGGAGTTTTGGGGGTCCCAGGCCCAGCACTTCATCCCAGACACGGGCCCAAAATGGCCGCCACCACCATGAGGGCCCGCGTGGCCTGGAGGTGACCTGAGGGGACAATGGGGACACAGAGGGGTCACACAGGGATTTTGGGGGGGTCACACAGGGGGTCACAGGGGGTTTTTGGGTGAGTTTGGGGGGTTTTTGGGGGATTTGGGGGTCCCAGGCCCAGCACTTCATCCCGGCCACGGCTGCGCCCAGCGCCAGCGGGCCCAGCACCCCCGCCACCACCATGAGGGCACGGGTGGCCTGGAGGTGACCTGGGGACAGTGGGGACACGGGGGGTCACACAGGGGGTCACAGGGGGGTCACAATGGGAATTTGGATGGATTTTGGGGGTTTTTGGGGGATTTGGGGGTCCCAGGCCCAGCACTTCATCTCGGCCACAGGCCCAGAATGGCCGCTACCACCATGAGGGCCCGAGTGGCCTGGAGGTGACCTGGGGACAGTGGGGACACAGAGGGGTCACACAGGGATTTTGGGGGGTCACACAGGAGGTCACAGAGATGTTTTGGGTGGGTTTTGGGGGGTCACAGGGGGTGTTTGGGGGTCCCAGGCCCAGCACTTCATCCCCGCCACAGCCACGCCCAGCGCCAGCAGGCCCAATATGGCCGCGACCACCATGAGGGCCCGCGTGGCCTGGAGGTGACCTGAGGGGACAGTGGGGACATAGGAGGTCACAGGGGGGTCACACAGGAGGTCACAGAGGTGTTCTGGGGGGGTTTTGGGGGGTCACAGGGGGGATTTGGGGGTCCCGGGCCCAGCACTTCATCCCAGACACGGGCCCAGAATGGCCGCCACCACCATGAGGGCCCGGGTGGCCTGGAGGTGACCTGAGGGGACAATGGGGACATGGGGGGTCACAGGGGGGTCACACAGGAGGTCACAGAGATGTTTTGGGGGGGTCACAGGGGGGATTTGGGGGTCCCAGGCCCAGCACTTCATCCTGGCCGCGGCCGCGCCCAGCGCCAGCGGGCCCAGCACCCCCGCCACCACCATGAGGGCCCGCGTGGCCTGGAGGTGACCTGGGGGGACAATGGGGACACGGGGGGTCACACAGGGGTCACACAGGGCGTCACACAGGGTTTTTGGGGGGGATTTGGGGGGTCACAGGGGGGATTTGGGGGTCCCAGGCCCAGCACTTCATCCCAGCCACGGCCGCGCCCAGCGCCAGCGGGCCCAGCACCCCCGCCACCACCATGAGGGCACGGGTGGCCTGGAGGTGACCTGGGGTGACAATGGGGACATGGGGGGTCACAATGAAGGTCACAGAGGTGTTTTGGGGGGTCCCTGGGGGTGTTTGGGGGTGCCAGGCCCAGCACTTCATCCCAGCCAGCGGGCCCAGAATGGCCGCCACCACCATGAGGGCCCGGGTGGCCTGGAGGTGACCTGGGGGACAATGGGGACACAGAGGGGTCACACAGGGGTCACACAGGGGGTCACAGAGGGGATTTTGAGGTCCCAGGGCGTTCCTGCCGCTCCCTGGGGTTGGCACTCGGTGACAGTTGGTGGCACTTTGGTGGCACTTTGGTGCCGCCCTTTTATGGTCCCCGGGCAACCTTTGGCCGCGGCGCGCCCCGAAACCGGGAGGGGACAGGGAGGGGACAATGACGGGGACAGGGAGGGGACAATGACGGGGACAGGGGCAGGGAGAGGACAGAGACAGGGAGGGGACAGTGACAGACACAGGGACAGGGAGAGAACAGGGACAGGGAGAGGACAGGAAGGGGACAATGACAGGGACAGGGAGGGGACAGGGATGGAGACAGAGACAGGCAGGGAGGGGACAATGACAGGGATGGAGACAGGGAGGGGACAATGACAAGGACAGACACAGGGAGAGGGAGAGAACAGGGACAGACACGGGACAGTGACAAGGAAGGGACAGGGAGGGGACAATGACAGACACAGGGACAGGGACAAGGAGAGGACAGGGATGGAGACAGGGAGGGGACAATGACAGGGACAGACACAGAGACAGGGACAAGGAGGGGACAGGGATGGAGACAGGGAGGGGACAATGACAGAGACAGGGAGGGGACAATGACAAGGAGGGAATGGTGACAGGGACACAGTGACCCCCCCCCCCCCCTAGTTCCCATGAGCAGAGCTGCCCTGAGTCCCCAATGTCCGCAATGTCAGTGTCACCAATGTCCCCAATGTCCCCAAACCCTGATCCCATGGGTGTCACTGTCACAGCCCGGTGTCCCCAATGTCCCCAATGTCAGTGTCACCAATGTCCCCAATGTCCCCAAACCCCGATCCCATCGGTGTCACTGTCACACTCCAATGTCCCCAATGTCCCCAATGTCAGTGTCACCAATGTCCCCAATGTCCCCAAACCCTGATACCCCCAATCCCATTGGTGTCACTGTCACACTCCAGTGTCCCCAATGTCCCCAGTGTCCCCAAACCCCGATCCCATGGGTGTCACTGTCACAGCCCGGTGTCCCCGGTGTCCCCAGTGTCCCCATGTCACCTGGCAGGGCTAGCACAGAGTCGTAGCTCTTGCACTGGAGCTGCCCGGTGCTGGTGCTGACGCAGCTCATCCACAGCCCCTCATTGTCCCCAATGTCCCCAGAGCTGTGATCCCACGGGTGTCACTGTCACACCCCGGTGTCCCCAGTGTCCCCAGTGTCCCCGTGTCACCTGGCAGGGCTAGCACAGAGTCGTAGCTCTTGCACTGGAGCTGCCCGGTGCTGGTGCTCACGCAGCTCATCCACAGCCCCTTCATGGTGGCCAGCGCGGTGATGATGTTGTCACCGGCGTACGATGACACCTCCCACTGTGGCAGCGCCGCGGCGGCCACCAGAGCGGCCCAGCCGGCCACGGCCAGGGCCAGCCCCAGCGCCTGCAGCCCCCCGTGCGCCATCGCCGGACCTGTATTGATTAGTTATTGATTAGTTATTGATTAGTTATTGATTGTATTGATTGGTTATTGATTGGTGTTGGTAAGCTATAGACACCCCATGGATCCCAGCCGGCCACGGCCAGGGCCAGCCCCAGCGCCTGCAGCCCCCCGTGCGCCATCGCCGGACCTGCATTGATTAGTTATTGATTAGTTATTGATTGTATTGATTAGTTATTGATTGGTATTGGTACTGTATCAGTACTTATTGGTAGTCTATAACTGGTATTGGTACCCCATTGACACCCCATGGATCCCAGCCCCAGCGCCTGCAGCCCCCCATGCGCCATCGCCGGACCTGCATTGGTCCGTATTGATTAGTTATTGATCGGTATTGATTGGTTATTGATCAGTATTGATTGGTATTGGTACCCTATAACTGGTATTGGTACCCCATAGACACCCCATGGATCCCAGCCCCAGCGCCTGCAGCCCCCTGTGCGCCATCACCGGACCTGGATCGATCGGTATTGATCAGTTATTGATCGGTATTGATTAGTTATTGATCGGTATTGATCACCTATTGATTGGTATTGGTACCCTATTGATCAGTATTGGTACCCTATGGATGCCCCATGGATGGGCCTGGGGACCCTGCAGACCATGGTGAGACCCTATAGATCCCCTATAGATCCTCTATAGATCCTTTATAGATCCCAATTGATCCCCTATAGATTTGTTCCAGCTGCTGTGATCCCAGATCAATTCCCAATCGATCCCTGATTGATCCCCTACAGCTCTGATCGATCCCAGACTGATCCTCAGCTGATCCCAAACCCATCCCATATCAATCAATCAATCAATCCATCCCCTATGGATCCCCTACAGCTCCGATCGATCCCAGGCTGATCCCAGACTGATCCCAAACCTGTCCCAATCAATCCATCAATCAATCAATCAATCCATCAGTCAATCCACCCATCCCCTATAGCACCCGATGGGTCCCTGATTGATCCTCTACAGACCCCCCAGCTGCTATTGATCCCCAATCAATCCCCAACCGATCCTGAACCGATCCCGAACCAGCTGATCTCTGATCAATGCCCTGCACCCCCTGATCGATCCCAAATCGATCCCCTATGGCCTCCAATCGATCCCTGATGGATCCCAAACCGATCCCCAGCTGATCCCAAATCAATTACCAATAGATCCCTGATCAACCCAAAACCGATCCCCTACGGCCTCCAATCGATCTCCAATAGATCCCAAACTGATCGCCCATTGATCCTTGATCAGCCAATTCCCAATGGATTCCCATTGGATCCCAAACTGATCGCCCATTGATCCTTGATCAGTCAATTCCCAATGGATTCCTGTTGGATCCTAAACTGATCCCCCATTGATCCTTGATCAGTCAATTCCAAACCGATCCCCAACTGATCCCAAATCAATTCCCAACCGATCCCCGATAGATCCCAAACCAATTCCCCATTGATCCCCAATCGATCCCTGACTGATCCCTGATGGATCCCAAACTGATCCCCCATTGATCCCCGATCAGTCGATTCCCAATCGATCCCCGATGGATCCCAAACTGATCCCCCATTGATCCCCGATCAGTCAATTCCCAATCAATCCCTGATGGATCCCAAACCGATCCCCCATTGATCCTCAATCGATCCCTGACTGATCCCCAACCAATCGATCCCCTATAGATCCCCAATTGATCCCCAACTGATCCCCAATTGATCCTCAATCGATCCCCAACCAATCCCTGACTGATTGATCCCTGAGCAATCCCTGAGCAATCGATCCCCAACCAATCTCCAACCAATCAATCCCCAATCGATCCCCTACAGCCTCCAATTGATCCCAAATCATTCCCCAATCAATCCCAAACCAATCTCCAACCAATCAATCCCCAATCGATCCCCTACAGCCTCCAATTGATCCCCTACAGCCCCGGATCGATCCCCAATTGATTCCCAATCGTTCCTCGATCAATCCCGGCCAATCCTCGACTGATTGATCCCCGAGCAATCCCCAATAAATCGATCCCAAACCAATTCCCAACCGATCAATCCCCGATCAATCCCCTGCAGCCCCTCCCTCTGTCCCTACAGCCCCTGATTGATCCCCAATTGATCCCCAACCGATCTCTGACCAATCCCAAACTGATCAATCCCCAATCAATCCCCTACAGCCTCTGATTGATCCCCTATAGACCTTCCCCTGTCCCTACAGCCCCTGATTGATCCCCAATTGATCCCCAACTGATCTCTGACCAATCCCAAACTGATCAATCCCTGATCAATCCCCTGCAGCCTCTGATTGATCCCCTATAGATCTTCCCCTGTCCCTACAGCCCCTGATTGATCTCCAATTGATCCCCAACCGATCTCTGACCAATCCCAAACTGATCAATCCCTGATCAATCCCCTGCAGCCCCTCCCTCTGTCCCTACAGCCCCTGATTGATCCCCAATGGATCCCCGATCAATCCCTGATGAATCCCCAGTCAATCCTTGATCAATCCCCCACTGATCCCCAATCATTCCTCCCAATTGATCCCCGATCAATCCCTGATCAATCCCCAATCGTTCCCCCACTGATCCCCAATCATTCCTCCCAATTGATCCCCCATTGATCCCCAATCAATCCCCAATCGTTCCCCCATTGATCCCCAGTCGTTCCCCCAATCAATCCCCGATGGATCCCTGATCAATCCCCGATCAATCCTTGATCGTTCCCCTAATCATTCCCCAATCAATCCCCGATCAGTCCCCCATTGATCCCCAATCATTCCCCCGATCAATCCCCGAAGGATCCCCGATCGCTCCCCCAATCACTCCCCTGATCAATCCTCGATCAATCCCCAATCATTCCCCTGATCAATCCCTGATCGTTTCCCGATCGCTCCCCCATTGATCTCCAATCGTTCCCCCGATGGATCCCAGATCAATCCATGATCCTTTCCTGATCTCTCCCCGATTAATCCCCAATTGTTCCCCCCAATAAATCCCCCATTGATCCCCAATCGTTACCCCAATCAATCCCTGATTGTTTCCTGATCGGTCCCCAATCAATCCCTGATCGCTCCCCCTATCAATCCCCGATCAATCCCCAATCAATCCCCGATCATTTCCCCATCAATCCTCGATCGCTCCCCCATTGATCTCCAATCATTCCCCCAACAATCCTCGATCATTCCCCTGATCAATCCCCGATCGTTTCCTGATCGCTCCCCCATTGATTTCCAATCGCTCCCCCGATCAATCCCCGATCAATCCCCAATCATTCCCCTGATCAATCCCCGATCGCTTCCCGATCGCTCCCCCAATGGATCCCCAATCAATCCCCAATCATTCCCCTGATCAATCCCTGATCGTTTCCTGATCTCTCCCTGATCAATCCCCGATCGCTCCCCCCGATCAATCATCGATTGATCCCCAATCAACCCCCGGTCCCCCCGCTGTCCCCGCTGTCACCTGCGGGCCGGCGCTGGCTCCAGGTGGGGTCGGGGGCAAAGGTGAGCGCACCTGTTCATAACGGCCGCTGACGTCATCGCCGCTGGCCCCGCCCCCGGGGGGACAAAGGGGACAATAAAGGGGGGGGAGGGGCGGGGGGGGGACAAGGGTCAGGGGTGGGGTGGGGACACGCCCGGGGGGGGGAGGGGAGGGTGGGGGAGGGACACGGAAATTGGGGGGTTGGGGATTTTGGGGGGGATTTGGGGGGTCCTGGGGAAATTTGGGGGGTCCTGAGGGGGCCTGGGGGGGATTTGGGGGGTCCTGAGGGGTCCTGGGGGGAATTTGGGGGGTCCTGGGGGGGGTTCAAGGAGGATTTGGGGGGTCCTGGGGGGATTTGGGGAGAATTTGAGGGGTCCTGTGGGAATTTTGGGGGGTCTTGAGGGGTCCTGGGGGGGATTTGGGGGATCCTGGGAGGATTTTGGGGGTCTTGAGGGGATTTTGGGGGTCTTGAGGGGATTTGGGGTGTCCTGGGGGGATTTTGGGGTGTCCTGGGGGGATTTGGGGGATCCTGGGTGGGGTCTGAGCGGATTTTGGGGGAATTTTCAGGGACCTGGGGAGATTTAAAGGGGATTTGGGGATCCCCAGGTGAATTTTGGGGGTCTCAGGTGAATTTTGAGGGTCCCTAGGTGAATTTTTTGGGGTCCTCAGGTGAAATTTTGGGATCTCAGGTGACTTTTTGGGGATCTCAGGTGATTTTTTTGGGGGTCTCAGGTGAATTTTGAGAGTCCCCAGGTGAATTTTTTGGGGTCCCCAGGTGAATTTTGGGGATCCCAGGTGAATTTTTGGGGTCTCATGTGAATTTTTGGGGTCCCCAGGAGGGTTTTTGGAGTCTCTAGGTAATTTTTTGGGGTCCCAGGTGATTTTTAGGGGCCCCCAAGTGAATTTTTGGGGGTTCCAGGTGAATTTTTGGGGTCTCAGGTCAATTTTGGGGGTCCCCAGGTCAATTTTTTGAGGTCTCAAGTGAATTTTTGGGGTCCCCAGGAGGGTTTTTGGGGTCTCCAGGTGAATTTTTGGGATCTCAGGTGAATTTTTGGGGTCCCCAGGTGAATTTTGGGGGTCTCAGGTGAATTTTTGGGGGCCCTTCCCTCCCCCCTCCCCAACCCAGCCCGGCCGATGACGTCACCCGATCGCTGATTGACAACCCGTTAACGAGATGGGCGTGGCTAACAGCGAGGCCACGCCCATTTCCGGTTGGGCCCACCCGGTGACGTCACCGGCGGCCCCGCCCGGGAACGAAACAGAAACCGAAACTTGGGGGGATTTGGGACCCCCCCTCAATACCCTGGGACCCCCAAATTTACCCCAGGACCCCCAAAATCCCCCCCAGGATCCCCAAATCCCCCCCAAGGAACCCAAAATCCTCCCCAGGGACCCCAAAATCCTCCCCAAGACCCCCAAAATCCACTGGGATCCCCCCAAAATCCCCCCCAGGACCCCAAAATCCCCTCCAGGACCCCCCAAAATCCCCCCAGGGACCCCCCAAAATCCTCCCCAGAGACCCCAAAATCCTCCCCAGGACCCCAAAATTCCCCCCAGGACCCCCAACATCCCGCTGGGACCCCAAAATCCTCCCCAGGACCCCAAAATCCTCCCCAAGATCCCCAAAATCCACCTCAGAGACCCCAAAATCCTCTCCAGGGAACCCAAAATTCCCCTCAGGGACCCCCAAATTCCTCCTGGGACCCTCCAAAATTCCCCCAGAGACCCCAAAATCCCCCCCAGGATCCCCAAAATCCTCCCCAGGACCCCCAAAATCCACCCCAGAGACCCCAAAATTCCCCCCAGAAACCCCAAAATCCCCCTAGGATCCCCAAAATTCCCCAGGACCCCCCCAAATCCTCCCCAGAGACCCCAAAATCCCCCTCAGGGACCCCAAAAATCCCCAAAATATCCCCCAGGGACCCCCAAAATCCTCCCCAGACCCCCCAAAATTCCCAAATTCCCCCCAGGACCCCCCAAGAACTCCGAGTCCCCTCGAGGTCTCAAGGCCACCGCGGTGTCCCTTTATTTGGGGGTGTCCCCAAGGCCGGGGGGTGGCACCTGGGGGGTCCCCAGGTGTGTCCAGAGTCTCTCAGTGACGTCCCCACGGTGCCACACCCCAAAAAAATCCCATTAACATCCCGTTTCTCCACATTTCCGGGTCCTGAAGTTGCTCCAGGTAAGTCCCCAGGTGTGTCCAGGTGTGTCCAGGTGTCCCAAGAGTCTCTCAATGATGTCACCAAGGTGTCAAATCCCATTAAAATCCCACTATAATCCCATTTTTCCATCCTGATGCTGTTCCAGGTGTGCTCAGGTGTGTCCCACGCTGTCCCCAGGTGTGTCCAGGTGTGCCAAGAGTCTCTCAGCAATGTCCCCAAGGTGTCAAATCCCACTATAATCCCATTTCTCAGTCCTGATGCTGTTCCAGGTGTGCCCAGGTGTGTCCCATGCTGTCCCCAGGTGTGCCCAGGTGCACTCAGGTGTGCCCAGGTGTGTCCCACGCTGTGCCCAGGTGTGTCCAGGTGTCCCAAGAGTCTCTCAATGATGTCACCAAGGTGTCAAATCCCAATGAAATCCCATTTCTCAGTCCTGATGCTGTTCCAGGTGTCCCCAGGTGTGTCCAGGTGTGTCCCACGCTGTCCCCAGGTGTCCCCAGGTGCTCCCAAAGTCTCTCAGCGATGTCCCCAAGGTGTCAAATCCCATTAAAATCCCATTTTCCAGTCCTGAGGCTGTTCCAGGTGTGCCCAGGTGTGTCCCATGCTGTCCCCAGGTGTGCCCAGGTGTCCCCAGGTGCTCCCAAGATCTCTCAATGATGTCACCAAGGTGTCAAATCCCATTAAAATCCCATTTTCCAGTCCTGAGACTGTTACAGGTGTGCCCAGGTGTGTCCCACACTGTCCCACGCTGTCCCCAGCTGTCCCCAGGTGTGCCCAGGTGTCCCCAGGTGTGCCAAGAGTCTCTCAACAATGTCCCCAAGGTGTCAAATCCCATTGAAATCCCATTTCTCAGTCCTGATGCTGTTTCAGGTGTGTCCCACGCTGTCCCCAGCTGTCCCCAGGTGTGCCCAGGTGTGCCCAGGTGTCCCCAGAGTCTCTCAGCGATGTCCCCAAGGTGTCAAATCCCAATAAAATCCCATTTCTCAGTCCTGATGCTGTTCCAGGTGTGCCCAGGTGTGTCCCACGCTGTCCCCAGGTGTCCTCAGGTGTGCCCAGGTGTGCCCAGGTGTCCTCAGGTGTGCCCAGGTGTGCCCAGGTGTCCCCAGGTGCTCCCAAAGTCTCTCAGCGACGTCCCCAAGGTGTCAAATCCCAATAAAATCCCATTTTTCCATCCTGATGCTGTTCCAGGTGTGCTCAGGTGTGTCCCACGCTGTCCCCAGGTATGTCCCACGCTGTCCCCAGGTGTCCCACGCTGTCCCCAGGTGTCCCCAGGTGTCCCCAGGTGCGTCACTGCTCCAGCATGAGCTCGCAGGCGCGGGCCAGCTCGGCCAGGCGCCGCCGGGCGTAGTCGAGGCGGTTCAGGGCCAGCTGGCAGCTCTTGCGCGCCGCGTAGCTCGAGCCCTCGTGGGGCTGCCCCGTGGCCACCTGGGCAGGGGAGAGACACACCTGAGGGGATGCAACTCACCTGGGAGCCCAAAATACCTGGGAGCCCAAAAAACCCCACCTGGGAGCCCAAAAAATCCCCACCTGGGAGCCCAAAAACCCCAAATTCCCAATGGAGCATCATGAATAACTCACCTGGAACGCTCCAAACTTACCTGGGCAGGTCAGAGACACACCTGAGGGGCTGGAATACACCTGGGAGCCCAAAAAATCCCCACCTGGGAGCCCAAAAAATCCCCACCTGGGAGCCCAAAAACTCCAAATCCCCAATGGAGCATCACTAAAAACTCACCTGGAACGCTCCAAACTTACCTGGGCAGGTGAGAGACACACCTGAGGGGATGGAACTCACCTGGGAGCACAAAATAGCTGGGAGCCCAAAAAATCCCCACCTGGAATTCCAAAAATTCCCCACCTGGGAGCCCAAAAATCCCAAATTCCCAATGGAGCATCGCTAAAAACTCACCTGGAACGCTCCAAACTTACCTGGGCAGGTGAGAGACACACCTGAGGGGATGCAACTCACCTGGGAGCACAATAAATCCCCCTAAATCCCCAATCCCCAATGGAGCATTGCTAAAAACTCACCTGAACACTCCAAACTTACCTGGGCAGGTGAGAGACACCTGAGGGGATGCAACTCACCTGGGAGCTGGGAACCCAAAAAATCCCCACCTGGGAGCCCAAAAATCCCCACCTGGGAGTCCAAAAAATCCCAAATCCTCAATAGAGCATCGCTAAAAACTCACCTGGAACGCTCCAAACTTACCTGGGCAGGTGAGAGATGCACCTGAGGGGATGCAACTCACCTGGGAGCCCAAAGGTACCTGGGAGCCCAAAAAATCCCCACCTGGGAGCCCAAAAACTCCAAATCCCCAATGGAGCATCGCTAAAAACTCACCTGGAGCACTCCAACCTTACCTGGGCAGGTGAGAGACACACCTGAGGGGATGGAACTCACCTGGGAGCCCAAAATAGCTGGGAGCCCAAAAACTCCCCCCTAAACCCAAATTCCCAATGGAGCATCGCTAAAAACTCACCTGGAGCGCTCCAAACTTACCTGCGCAGGTGAGAGACACACCTGAGGGGCTGGAACTCACCTGGGAGCCCAAAAAATCCCCACCTGGGAGCCCAAAAACTCCAAATCTCCAATGGAGCATCGCTAAAAACTCACCTGGAATGCTCCAACCTTACCTGCGCAGGTGAGAGACACACCTGAGGGGATGGAACTCACCTGGGAGCTCAAAGGTACCTGGGAGCCCAAAAAATCCCCACCTGGGAGCCCAAAAAATCCCAAATCCCCAATGGAGCATCGCTAAAAACTCACCTGGAGCACTCCAAACTTACCTGGGCAGGTGAGACACTCACCTGAGGGGATGCAACTCACCTGGGAGCACAAAAAATCCCCCCTAAACCCAAATCCCCAATGGAGCATCGCTAAAAACTCACCTGGAACGCTCCAAACTTACCTGGGCAGGTGAGAGACACACCTGAGGTGATGGAACTCACCTGGGAGCACAAAGGAACCTGGGAGCCCAAAAAATCCCCACCTGGGAGCCCAAAAAATCCCAACCTGGGAGCCCAAAAAATCCCAAATTCCCAATGGAGCATCACTAAAAACTCACCTGGAACGTTCCAAACTTACCTGGGCAGGTGAGAGACACACCTGAGGGGATGGAACTCACCTGGGAGCACAAAATACCTGGGAGCCCAAAAAATCCCCACCTGGAAACCCCAAAAATTCCCCCTAAATCCCCAATCCCCAATGGAGGATCACTAAAAGCTCACCTGGAACGCTCCAAACTTACCTGGGCAGGTCAGACACTCACCTGAGGGGATGGAACTCACCTGGGAGCTCAAAGGAACCTGGGAGCCCAAAAAATGCTCCAAAAATCCCAAATCCCCAATGGAGCATCGCTGAAAACTCACCTGGAACGCTCCAAACTTACCTGGGCAGGTGAGACACGCACCTGAGAGACTGGAATACACCTGAGAACACCCACATACCCACCTGGGACCACCCAAAACTCACCTGGGACCACCCAAAACCCACCTGAGACCACCCAAACCCACCTGGGGACTCCCCAGACCCACCTGGGATCTCCCAAACCCACCTGAGACCCCCTAAAACCCACCTGAGACCATCCAAAACACACCTGGGACCACTCAAAACCTACCTGGGACCACCTAACCCCCCATAAAAACACCTGGGGACCTCTCAAATCCCACCTGGAATCCAAAACCCACCTGAGACCCCCCCAAAATCCATCTGAGACCTCCCAAAACCCACCTGAGATCCCCCAAAACCCACCTGGGACCACCCAAACCCACCTGGGGACCACCCAAACCCACCTGAGATCCCCCAAAACCCACCTGAGATCCCCCAAAACCCACCTGGGACCACCCAAATCCCCCCCAAACCCACCTGAGACCCCCCAAACCCCACCTGGGACCCCCCAGGCCTCACCTGTGTCAGGTAGCGGATCTGGGCCGAGAGCTCGGCCTCCACCTTGGCCACGGCGGCGCCGAACTGGGCGGCCTGGCGGTCCAGGTGTCGCTCCTGGGGCTTCTCCTTGGACAGCTCCAGGATCACCGAGCCTGGGGACACACCTGGGTCACACCTGGGTCACACCTGAGCACACCTGGATACACCTGGGGGGGTCTGGGACAAACCTGGGGACACCTGCACACACCTGGGGACACCTGGGGGTGTCTGGGACAAACCTGGGGTGGCCTAGGGCACACCTGGAGGGGCCTGGGACATACCTGGGCACACCTGGATACACCTGGAAGGGGTGTGGGACAAACCTGGGGCGGACTAGGGCACACCTGGGCTTAACTGGACACACCTGGATGCAACTTGGGAGGCCTGGGACACACCTGAGGGGGTCTGGGACACACCTGGGCACACCTGGGTCACACCTGGAGGAGCCTGGGACACACCTGGGACCCCTCCCGTGACCTCTGACCCAATTTCAGGCTCTCCCATGATTCCCTCGGGTATCACGTGAGTAATGACCACGCCCCCAATTAGGACCCGCCCCTTTCCACAACAAGTCCCGCCCCTTTTAGCCCTGCCAATCACAGCCTCAATTAAAAAAACCAATCCCCATCACCATAGCAACCAAAGCCCCGCCCACCCCAGAACCGGAAGTTCCTCCCCTCGCCCCTCAAAACGCGGCCCGTCCCCCTCCCATGGCGCCCCTGCCTCTCCGCAAAGACCCCCGCCCCTTTCCGCAGTCCCCGCTCACCCGCGCTCTGCAGGGAGGCGCCGATTTCGCGCTCCAGCTCCTCCAGCGCCCGCAGCCGCTCGTTGGCCACGCCGAACCCCGCCATGCCGCCCGCGCCGCCACTTCCGCCTCTTCTCCGCCCGTTTCCGGTTCCCTCCACCAATGGCAGCGCGGCGTTCTCCTCACGTGACAGGAAGTGCCCGCCGGGAGGCGCTCTGGGCGGAACTCGGTGGCACCGCCCCCCTCAGGCGGCCGCTCTGCGTCATCTCAGTGGTTTCGGGTCCTCCAAGACTGATGAGCATCCCAAAACCACCCAAAATTGTCCGGAATCACCTCAAAATCGCTCCCAGCTCCACTCCGAGGGTTTATTCACCACACAGTCCCCCACAGCGTCCTCGATTACTCTCAGACTCAGCTCCGGAGGAGGGAGGAGAACTCGGGAGTGAGACTTAGTAGGAATTATATTCAATTTTATAGCACTGCTGTCCAGGCCACACCACTCATTGCACTTTATAAAGCTGATTTTATCCACGCCACACACCTCATTGTGTTTTATAAAGCCGCTTTCCTCCAGGCTTTATATTTTTTTTCCCCATTTTTAGCGCTGCCCCCAAGCCCCGCCCACTCCCCCCTCACGCAAGCCCCGCCTCCTTTTTTCCCGCGCTTGGCGCTGTGACGTCATCGCCGCGCGCCGGAGCCGGAGCAGGCGCAGCCATGGCGGCCGTGGCGGCTCCGCGGGCCCCTCCGGCCGCGCCGCTGCTCGAGGCGCTCTCGGCGCTCTCGGCGCTGCCCCCGCACCGCCGCGCCATCCCGGGGCTCGTCCGGGGCCTCCGCGACAGCGCCGGGACCCAGGTACGGGCGGTGGGGGGAGCCCGAGGGGAACCCCCCCCTCAGGGATGGCGGTCCCGCCTCAGAGAGCGCGATCCTTCTCAGAGAATAACCGCAAAAATCGGGATGGAGACTTCTCTAAAAAGCGGGATTCCCCTCAGGGTTCGCGATACCCTTCAAAAATAACGGGGTTCCCCTCAGGGATCGCGGCCCCCCCTCGGGGAAGGCGAATCCCCCTCAGCGATTCCCTTCAAAAACCGGGATGCCCTCAGGGATCAGGACCCCTCCCCAAAAACCGGGATTCTCTCAGGATTTGGGATCCTCCCCATAAAAATGGGATCCTCTGAGGAATCGGGACCCCTCCCCAAAAACCGGGCTCCCCTCAGGGATTCGGACCCGCCCCCAACTGAGGCCCCGCCCCTGCATAGGAAACCCCGCCCATCACCCCACGTGACTTCCGGTCACTCCCACCTGACCCTTGACCCCCCCAGTGATCCCTTAGGGACCATTGGGTGACTCCCAGTGACCACTGAGTCCTTGCAGGGCACCCCAGTGACCACTGAGTGACCACTGACCCTCAATGACCCCTGAGTGACCACTGAATGAGCACTGAGTGACCACTGACAATGAGCGACACCTGAGTGACCACTGAGTGACCGCTGAATGAGCACTGAGTGGCCGCTGACCCTGAGTGACCACTGAGTGATCCCTGAGTGACCACTGAATGAGCACTGAGTGACCATTGGCCCTGAGTGACCCCTGAGTGATTCCTGGGTGACCACTGAGTGACGACTGACCTTGAGTGACCCCTGAGTGACCCTTGACCCTGAGTGACACCTGAGTGATTCCTGGGTGACCTCTGAGTGACGACTGACCCTGAGTGACCGCTGAGTGACTGCTGAGTGACCACTGAGTGACCACTGACCCTGAGTGACCCCCTGAGTGACCATTGAGTGACCACTGACCCCGAGTGACCCGTGACTGCCCGCTGAGTGACCGCTGACCCTGGGTGACCCTTGACCCCGAGTGACTCCATAGTGACCCCTGAGTGACCCCTGACCCTGACTGACCCTGACTGACCCCGAGTGACCCCTGACTGACCCCGAGTGCCCGCTGTCCCTCCCCAGGCTGCCCTCGGGGGTCTCCTCAGCGTCACCAGCGCCCGCCTGGGCTCCATGAAGACGCGGTGAGTGACAGCTGGGGGGCGGGGCAGGGCAGGGGGCGTGTCCCCGCTCAGCCAATGGCGTTGCAGGTTCGAGGGGCTGTGGGCGGGGCAGGGGGGGGCGTGTCCCCGCTCAGCCAATGGCGTTGCAGGTTCGAGGGGCGGGGCGGGGGGGCGTGTCCTCGCTCAGCCAATGGCGTTGCAGGTTCGAGGGGCTGTGGGTGGGGCAGGGGGCGTGTCCCCGCTCAGCCAATGGCGTTGCAGGTTCGAGGGGCTGTGGGCGGGGCAGGGCAGGGGGCGTGTCCCGGCTCAGCCAATGGCGTTGCAGGTTCGAGGGGCTGTGGGCGGGGCGGGGGCGTGTCCCGGCTCAGCCAATGGCGTTGCAGGTTTGATGGGCAGGGCAGGGGGGGGCGTGTCCCGGCTCAGCCAATGGCCTTGCAGGTTCGAGGGGCTGTGGGCGGGGCAGGGCAGGGGGGCGTGTCCCCGCTCAGCCAATGGCGTTGCAGGTTCGAGGGGCTGTGCCTCCTGTCCCTCCTGGTCAGCGAGAGCCCGACCGAGGCCTTCCAGCAGCACTGCCTGGGCTGGCTGCGGCTGCTGCAGCACCTCCTGCAGGTGAGAGCCGGGAATGCACATCTGGGGACACCTGGGCACACCTGGGTACATCTGTGACACACCTGGACACACCTGGACACACCTGGGGGTACCTGTGACACACCTGGGGACACCTGGGCACACCTGGGTACATCTGTGACACAGCTGGGGACACCTGGGACACACCTGGGGCACCTTCCAGCAGCACTGCCTGGGCTGGCTGCGCCTGCTGCAGCACCTGCTGCAGGTGAGAGCCGGGAATGCACACCTGGGGACACCTGGCGGAGTCTGGGATACACCTGGGGGTACCTGTGACACACCTGGGGACAGCTGGGGGCACCTGGAACACACCTGGGACACACCTGGGGGACTCTGGGGCACACCTGTGATGCACCTGGGTACACCTGGAGGAGTCTGGGGCACACCTGTGACACACCTGGGTACATCTGGAACACACCTGGGCACAGCTTGGGGAGTCTGGGACACACCTGGGCACACTTTGATACACCTGTGACACACCTGGACACACCTGGCACGCACCTGGGGGGCACCTGGGCACACCTGAGTACACCTGGGGGAGTCTGGGGCACACCTGGGCACACCTGGGACACACCTGGGCACACCTGGGGGAGCTCCCACACCCAATTTTGACCAAATTTTGACCGATTTTCACGGGGCTTTTTTTATTTTGGAGTGTCTCTAATTTGGGGAGGGGTCCTGACGTCTCTCTGCCCCCCCCCAGTCCCTGGACCCCTCCCCAAAATGACCCTGGGAGGTTTTGGGGGGGGTCTCACACCCAAATTTTGACAGATTTTCACCGAATTTTGACCGATTTTTGCGGGGTTTTTTTTGCTCTGGGGTGTGTATAATTTGGGGAGGGGTCCTGACCGTTCTCTGCCCCCCCCCAGTCGCAGGACCCCCCCCCCAAAATTACCCTGGGGGGGTTTTGGGGGTCCCACACCTAAATTTTGACCGATTTTCGCCAAATTTTGACCGATTTTCACTGAATCTTGACCAATTTTCACAGGTTTTTTTTATTTTGGTGTGTCTATAATTTGGGGAGGGGTCCTGACGGGTCTTGAGGCTCCCCCACTCCCAGGACCCCTCCCCAAAATGGCCCTGGGGGGATTTGGGTGGGTCCCACTCCCAAATTTTGACCGATTTTCACCAAATTTTGACCGATTTTGACCAAATTTTGACCAATTTTCACGGGGTTTTTTTTGATGTGGTGTGTCTATAATTTGGGGAGGGGTCCTGACGGGTCTCTGCCCCCCCCCAGTCGCAGGACCCCCCCCCCACGGTGGCCCTGGGGGTGTCGGTGCTGCGGGAGCTGCTCCGGTTCTCGGCTCAGCTGCCGGAGCTGGCGCGGGACATCGGCACCAACCACATCCCGGGGATCCTCACCTCCCTGCTGGCCCTGCGCCCCGAGGTGGGCTCCAAATGGGGCTGGGGGCTCCAAATGGGGGTGGGGGCTTCGGGGGGGAAAGGTTTGGGGGGGTTTGGGGGGGTTTTGGGGGAAAAATTGGGGGGGAAATGGGGTTAAAGTGGGGATTAAAGGGGTTAAAATGGGGCTGGGGGAGCTGAAATGGGGCTGGGGGCATTTAAATGGGTCTGGGGGATTTGAAATGGGTCTGGGGGCTTCTGGGGGGGTTCCTGGGGGGGTGGTTTGGGGGGGTTATGGGGGGGTTTGGGGGGTTATGGGGGAAAAATCGGGGGGAAAATGGGATTAAAGTGGGGATTAAAGGGGTTAAAAGAGGTTAAAATGGGGCTGAGGGGAGCTAAAATGGGTCTGGGGGTGTTGAAATGGGTCTGGGGGCTTCGGGGGAGATACTGGGGGGGAGTTTGGGGGGTTATGGAGGGGTTTGGGGGGGTTATGGGGGAAAAATCGGGGGGAAAATTGGATTAAAGTGGGGATTAAAGGGGTTAAAGTGGGAATGGAAAGGCTTAAAGGAGGTTAAAATGGGTCTGGGGGCTTTGAAATGGGTCTGGGGGCTTCAGGGAGATCCTGGGGGGGGAATTAGGGGGGTTATGGGGAAAAAAAAGGGAGGAAAATTGGGTTAAAGTGGGGATTGAAGGGGTTAAAGTGGGAGTGGAAAGGGTTAAAGGAGGTTAAAATGGAGCTGGGGGGAGCTAAAATGGGTCTGGGGGCTTTGAAATGGGTCTGGGGGCTTCGGGGGGGATCCTGGGGGGGAGTTTGGGGGGTTATGGGGTGGTTATGGGGGAAAAATTGGGGGGAAATTGGGTTAAAGTGGGGATTGAAGGGGTTAAAGTGGGAGTGGAAAGGGTTAAAATGAGTCTGAGGGGGTCAAAATGGGTCTGGGGGTGTTTAAATGGGTCTGGGGGCTTCGGGGGGGATCCTGGGGGGGAGTTTGGGGGGTTATGGAGGGGTTTGGGAGGGTTATGGGGGAAAAATCGGGGGGGAAATGGGATTAAAGTGGGGATTAAAGGGGTTAAAAGAGGTTAAAATGGGGCTGAGTGGAGCTAAAATGGGTCTGGGGGCTTTGAAATGGGTCTGGGGGCTTCAGGGGGGATCCTGGGGGGAGGTTTGGAGGGGATTGGGGGGGCTATGGGGGAAAAATCGGGGAGAAAATGGGATTAAAGTGGGGATTAAAGGGGTTAAAGTGGGAGCAGTAAAGATTAAACGGGGTTAAAATGGGTCTGGGGGTGTTGAAATGGGTCTGGGGGCTTTGAAATGGGTCTGGGGTCTTCAGGGAGATCCTGGGGGGGTGGTTTGGGGGGTTATGGGGGAAAAATCGGGGGGAAAATGGGATTAAAGTGGGGATTGAAGGGGTTAAAGTGGGAGTAAAAAGGGTTAAAAGGGGTTAAAATGGGGCTGGGGGCTTTGAAATGGGTCTGGGGGAGCTTAAATGGGTCTGGGGGCTTCGGAGGGGATCCTGGGGGGGGAATTAGGGAGGTTATGGGGAAAAAAAAGGGAGGAAAATGGGATTAAAGTGGGGATTAAAGGGGTTAAAGTGGGAGTGGAAAGGGTTAAAATGGGGCTGGGGGCTTTGAAATGGGTCTGGGGGCTTTGAAATGGGTCTGGGGGCTTCGGGGGGGGGAAGGTTTGGGGGATTTTGGGGTTCAGATGGGGCTGGGGGAGATAAAACGGGATTGAAATTGGGGTAAAAGGAGCCAAAAAGGATCAAAATGGGGCTGGGGGCACCTCGGGAATTTGGGGAGGGGTCTCCAGGAATTTGGGGAGGGGTCTCCAGGAATTTGGGGAGGGGTCCTCATGAATTTGGGGAGGGGTCTCAACCCCTTTTCCTCCCCCCAGTGCAAATCCTGGGTGAATTTTTGGGGATTTTTGAGGGGAAATTTTGGGATTTGGGGAATTTTGGGAGCTCAGGAATTTGGGGAGGGGTCTCCGGGAATTTGGGGAGGGGTCTCCAGGAATTTGGGGAGGGGTCCTCATGAATTTGGGGAGGGGTCTCACCTGTTTTCCTCCCCCAGTGCGAGCTCTCCACCCTGGAGGGGATCCAGTCCTGCCTGCAGTTCTACCCCGGCGCCTGCGGCTCCATGAGGGTGAGACCCCTCCCCAAATTAACTGAGACCCCTCCCCAAATTAACACAGAGACCCCTCCCCAAATTAACAACACAGAGACCCCTCCCCAAATTAGAGACCCCTCCCCAAATTAACACAGAGACCCCTCCCCAAATTAACACAGAGACCCCTCCCAAATTAGAGACCCCTCCCCAAATTAACACAGAGACCCCTCCCCAAATTAACAACACAGAGACCCCTCCCCAAATTAACAACAGAGACCCCTCCCCAAATTAACAACAGAGACCCCTCCCCGAATTAACAACACAACACAGAGACCCCTCCCCAAATTAACACTGAGACCCCTCCCCAAATTAACAACAGAGACCCCTCCCCAAATTAACAACAGAGACCCCTCCCCAAACTAACACAGAGACCCCTCCCCAAATTAACAACACAGAGACCCCTCCCCAAATTACCCTGAGACCCCTCCCCAAATTAACAACACAGAGACCCCTCCCCAAAAAACACCTGGGGATTTCTGAGACCCCTCCCCAAATAAATTACCCTGAGACCCCTCCCCAAATTAACTGAGACCCCTCCCTAAATTAACAACACAGAGACCCCTCCCCAAATTAACAACACAGAGACCCCTCCTCAAATTAACAACAGAGACCCCTCCCCAAATTAACAACACAGAGACCCCTCCCCAAATTACAGAGACCCCTCCTCAAATTAACAACAGAGATCCCTCCCCAAATTAACAACACAGAGACCCCTCCCCAAATTAACAGAGTCTCCTCCACAAATAGAGACCCCTTCCCAAATAACACTTGGGGGGTCCCTGAGACCCCTCCCCAAACTGAATCCCCTCCCCAGACTGAGACCCCTCCCCAAATAACCCCTGGGGGTCCTTGAGCCCCCTCCCCAAATCCCCAAACTGAGCCCTGGGGGGTCCCTGAGCCCCCTCCCCAAACAACCCCAGGGTCCCTGAGCCCCCTCCCCAATTCAGGCCCCATTTGGGGAGGGGTCCCGAGCCCAGGCCCCCCCAAACAGCCGCCAGGGGGTCCCTGAGCCCCCTCCCCAAATCCCCAAACAACCCTGGGGGGTTCCTGAGCCCCCTCCCCAGTTCAGGACCCCCCAGGCTGAGCCCCCTCCCCAAATAACCGTGAGCCCCCTCCCCAATTCAGGGCAAGCTGGCCGCGCATTTCCTGTCCCGCATCGACAGCGACAGCCCCCGGCTGCAGCAGGTGGGGAGGGGGCTGGGGGGGGTTTGGGGGGGATTTTGGGGGCTCCTGAGGGGATTTTGGGGTTTTTTGGGGGGTCCTGAGGGGATTTGGGGGGGTCCTGAGGGGATTTGGGGGTGGGTTTGGGGGGTCCTGAGGGGATTTTGGGATTTTTTGGGGGGATTTTGGGGTTTTTTTGGGGGGTTTTGGGTTTTTTGGGGGGGGTCTTGAGGGGATTTTGGGATTTTTATGGGTTTTTTTTGGGAGAGTTTTGGGGTTTTTTGGGGGGTTTGGATTTTTTGGGGGGGATTTTGGGGTTTTTGGGGGGGTCTTGAGGGGATTTTGGGATTTTTTTTAAGGGACTTTGGGGTTTTTTGGGGGGGTCTTGAGTGAATTTTGGGATTTTTTTTAAGGGGGTTTGGGGTTTTTTGGTGGGGTTTGGGATTTTTTTGGGGGGGTCTTGAGGGAATTTTGGGGTTTTTTGGGGAGAGTTTTGGGATTTTTTTAAGGGGGTTTGGATTTTTTTGGGAGGTTGGGGTTTTTTTGGGGGGTCCTGAGAGGATTTTGGGGTTTTTTGAGGGGGAGTTTGGGGTTTTTTGGGGGGGTCTTGAGAGGATTTTGGGGTTTTTTTCAGGGCAATTTTGGGTTTTTTTGGGGAGAGTTTTGGGGTTTTTTGGGGGGTTTGGATTTTTTTGGGAGGTTGGGGTTTTTTTGGGGGGTCCTGAGTGAATTTTGGGATTTTTTTTAAGGGGGTTTGGGGTTTTTGGGGGGTCTTGAGAGGATTTTGGGGTTTTTTTTCAGGGCAATCTTGGGTTTTTTGGGGGAGAGTTTTGGGGTTTTTTGGAGGGTTTGGATTTTTTTGGGGGGGTTTGGGGTTTTTTTGGGGGGTCCTGAGAGGATTTTGGGGTTTTTGGGGGGTCTTGAGGGGATTTTGGGGTTTTTTTTGGGGGGGGTTTGGATTTTTTTGGGGGCCTTGAGGGGATTTTGGGTTTTTTTGGGGGAGTTTTGGGTTTTCTTGTGGGGGTTTGGTTTTTTTGGGGGATCCTTGGGGCGTTTTGGGGTGGGTTTAGGAGATTTTGGGGCCATTTTTTAGGGTCCTACCCCCGATTTTGGGGTTTTTGGGGTTCCTGACCCCAATTTTTGTGGTTTTAAACCCCATTTTTAGGGTTTTTAACCCTTTATTTTGTATTTTTAGCTGGCCTGTGAGTGCTGTGCCCTGCTGCCCTCCCTGGGCCGGGGGTTCTGGGGTCTCAGATCCATTCCTGGGGGTTTTTGGGGTTGCTGGATCAGAATTTGGGGTTCCTGACCCCGTTTTTACAATGTTTAATTGTTTATTTTATATTTTTTAGCTGGCCTGTGAATGTTATGCCCTGCTGCCCTCCCTGGGCTGGGGGTTCTGGGGAGTCAGATCCATTCCTGGGGGTTTTTGGGGTTGCTGGATCAGAATTTGGGGTTCCTGACCCCGTTTTTACAATGTTTAATTGTTTATTTTATATTTTTTAGTTGGCCTGTGAGTGCTGTGCCCTGCTGCCCTCCCTGGGCTGGGGGTTCTGGGGCTGTTCTGGGGTCTCAGACCCATTCCTGGGGGTTTTTGGGGCTGCTGATTCTGTTTTTAGGGTTATTTTTAATGTTTTTAACCCTTTTTTTGCTGTTTCCCAGCTGGCCTGTGAGTGCTACGCCCTGCTGCCCTCCCTGGGCCGGGGGTTCTCGCAGGGGCTGCGGCACACGGAGTGCTGGCACCAGCAGCTGCAGGGGGTGCTGGCCACGCTGCACGGGCTCCTGGGGGCTCTGTTCGAGGGGTGTGAGACAGGTAATGGGGTTTGGGATTGTTTATTGGGGATTTGGGATGGTTTATGGGGGTCTGAGATAATTTATAGGCGATTTATGGGGGATTTCTGGGGGTTTGGGGGGTGCTGGCCACGCTGCACGGGCTCCTGGGGGCCTTGTTCGAGGGCTGTGAGACAGGTAATGGGGTCTGGGATTGTTTATAGGGGATTTATAGGGGATTTATGGGGGATTGGGATGGTTTATAGGGGATTTCTGGGGGTTTGGGGTGGTTTATGGGGGATTTCTGGGGGTTTGGGGTGTGCTGGCCACACTGCACGGGCTGCTGGGGGCTCTGTTTGAGGGGTGTGAGACAGGTAATGGGATTTATGGGAGATTTATAGGGGATTTCTGGGGGTTTGGGGTGGGTTATGGGGGTTTGGGGTGGTTTATAGGGGATTTCTGGGGGTTTGGGGTGTGCTGGCCACGCTGCACGGGCTCCTGGGGGCCTTGTTTGAGGGCTGTGAGACAGGTAATGGGGTTTCTGGGGGATTTCTGGGGGTTTGGGATGGTTTATGGGGGATTTATGGGGGTTTGAGATGGTTTATAGGGGATTTATGGGGGTTTATGGGGGATTTCTGGGGGTTTGGGGTGTGCTGACCACGCTGCACGGGCTGTTGGGGGCTTTGTTTGAGGGCTGTGAGACAGGTAATGGGATTTGGGATGGTTTATAGGGGATTTGGGATGGTTTATGGGGGATTTATAGGGGATTTCTGGGGGTTTGGGGTGTGCTGGCCACACTGCACGGGCTCCTGGGGGCTCTGTTTGAGGGCTGTGAGACAGGTAATGGGGTTTGGGATTGTTTATTGGGGATTTGGGATTGTTTATTGGGGATTTATGGGGGATTTCTGGGGGATTTGAGATGATTTATAGGGGTTTGGGATGGTTTATGGGGGATTTCTGGGGGTTTGGGGAGTGCTGGCCATGCTGCACGGGCTCCTGGGGGCCTTGTTTGAGGGGTGTGAGACAGGTAATGGGATTTATGGGGGGATTTGGGATTGTTTATGGGGGATTTATGGGGGATTTGAGATGGTTTATGGGGGTTTGGGATGGTTTATGGGGGGTTTATGGGGATTTGGGGTGGTTTATGGGGGGTTTATGGGGGTTTGGGATGTGCTGGCCACGCTGCACGGGCTGCTGGGGGCTCTGTTTGAGGGGTGTGAGACAGGTAATGGGATTTATGGGGGATTTGGGATGGTTTATTGGGGATTTATGGGGGATTTATGGGGGTTTGGGGTGGTTTATGGGGGATTTATAGGGGATTCATGGGGGATTTATTGGGGTTTGGGATGGTTTGTAGGGGATTTATGAGGGTTTGGGATGATTTATAGGGGATTTCTGGGGGATTTATGGGGGTTTGGGATGGTTTATAGGGGATTTAAAATGAATTTGGGAGGTTTTAGGATGAATTTGGGGTTTCTAGGATGAGTTTTGGGGTGGATTTGGGTATTTTTGGGGTAAATTTTTGATTTTTCGGTCCCAGATCCCCTCCCCTATGAAGGCCCTGGGGTGCCCCGGCTGCTGCTGATTTTGGGATGATTTTTGGGATATATTTTGGGTTATTTTGAGATGATTTTGGGTATTCTTTCTCCCAGATCCCCTCCCCTATGAGGGTGCTGCAGTACCCCTGCTGCTGCTGATTTTGTTGTGATTTTGGGATGATTTTGGATTATTTTGGTTAATATTTTGGATATTTTTCTCCCAGATCCCCTCCCCTACGAGGGCCCTGGGGTCCCCCTGACCCTGCTGATTTTGGGGTGATTTTTGGATTATTTTGGGATAATTTTTGGTATTTTTGGCTGCAGATCCCTTCCCCTATGAAGGCCCTGGGGTTTCTCTCCTGCTGCTGATTTTTGGATTATTTTTGGATTATTTTTGGATTATTTTTGGATTATTTTTGGATTATTTTTGGATTATTTTTGGATTATTTTTGGATTATTTTTGGATTATTTTTAGATTATTTTTGGATTACTTTGGATATTTTTTCTCCCAGATCCCTGCCCTATGAGGGCCCTGGGGTCCCCCTGACCCTGCTGATTTTGGGGTGATTTTTAGATGATTTTTAGATGATTTTGGGATGATTTAGGGTGTATTTTGGTGTTTTTTGTCCCAGATCCCCTCCCCTACGAGGGCCCTGGTGTCCCCCTGCTGCTGCCCCCTCCCCAGGACGGCGACTCCGGGGATTTCCTGACGCTGCACTCGAGGTTCTCGGGGCTCTGCCGGGTGCTCCGCCTGCTGCTCAGGTACAGAGCCCAAAAACTGCCCCAAAATCCTAAAATCCACCCCAAAATCCAAAAAAAACCCAAAATCCCAGAGATCCACCCCAAAATCCCAGCCCCAAAACTCCCCATCAGAATCCAACCCCAAAATCCCAAAACCCCAAAAATCCACCCCAAAATCCCAGAAATTCAACCCAAACCCACCCCAAAATCCCAGCCCCAAAATCCCAAAATTAACCCCAAACCCACCCCAAAAAACCCAGAAATCCCCACCAAAATCCACCCCAAAATCCCAAAAATTCACCTCAAACTCACCCCAAAATCCCAGAAATTCAACCCAAACCCACCCCAAAATCCCAAAAAAACCCCAAAATCCCCATCAGAATTCACCCCAAAATCCCAAAACCCCAAAAATCCACCCCAAAATCCCAGAAATCCACCCCAAAATCCACCCCAAAATCCACCCCAAAATCCCAGTCCCAAAAATCCCCATCAGATTCCACCCCAAAATCCCAAAAATTCTCCTCAAATTCACCCCAAAATCCCAGAAATTCACCCCAAAACCCACCCCAAAATCCCAAAACAACCCAAAATCCCCATCAGAATCCACCCCAAAATCCTAAAAATTCACCCCAAAATCCCAGAAATTCACTTCAAACCCTCCCCAAAATCCCAGCCCCAAAATCCTAAAAATTCACCTCAAAATCCACCCCAAAATCCCAGCCCCAAAATCCTAAAAATTCACCCCAAAATCTCCAAATTCACCCCAAATCCACCCCAAAATCCTAAAAAACCCCGAAATCTCCATCGGAATCCACCCCAAAATCCCAAAAATTCTCCCCAAATCCACCCCAAAATCCCAGAAATTCTCCCAAAAATCCCCAAAATCCTCCCCAAAATCCTCCCTGGGAACCCCAAAACTCCTCCCAGTCCCTCCCAGTGACTCCCAGTTTATCCCAGTAAGGATTTCGTGGCCCCAGTCCCCTCCCAGTCCCTCCCAGTTCCCCCCAGTCCCTCCCAGTAACCCCCAGTCCCTCCCAGTAACCCCCAGTCTCTCCCAGTAAGGATTTTGTGGTCCCAGTCCCCCCCCAGTCCATCCCAGTAACACATTTCCATTCCCAGTAAGGATTTTGTGGCCCCAGTTCCCTCCCAGTCCCTCCCAGTCCCCCCCAGTGACTCCCAGTTTATCCCAGTCCCCCCCAGTGACTCCCAGTTTATCCCAGTCTCTCCCAGTGACTCCCAGTCTCTCCCAGTAAGGATTTTGTGGCCCCAGTCACCGTCCCAGTCCCTCCCAGTAACACATTTCCATTCCCAGTAAGGATTTTGTGGCCCCAGTTCCTCCCAGTTCCCTCCCAGTCCATCCCAGTTCCCTCCCAGTCCCCCCAGTTCCCCCCCAGTCCTGTCCCAGTCCATCCCAGTAACCCCCAGTCTCTCCCAGTAAGGATTTTGTGGCCCCAGTGACCGTCCCAGTCCCCCCCAGTGACTCCCAGTCTCTCCCAGTAAGGATTTTGTGGCCCCAGTGACCGTCCCAGTTCCCCCCCAGTGACTCCCAGTCCCCCCCAGTCCATCCCAGTAACAATTTTCCTGTTCCCAGTAAGGATTTCGTGGCCCCAGTTCCCCCCCAGTGACTCCCAGTCTCTCCCAGTAAGGATTTTGTGGCCCCAGTCCCCTCCCAGTCCCTCCCAGTAACAGATTTCCATTCCCAGTAAGGATTTCGTGGCCCCAGTGACCGTCCCAGTTCAGGACATTCTGGATCTCGTTTGCCGCGCCCTCAACGTCACCACCAAGAACCTGGTGAGTCCAAAAATCACCAAAAACACCAAAAATTACCCCAAAATCACCCCAAAACCACCAAAATCACCAAAATTACCCCAAAAAACCCCCAAAAATCACCAAAATTACCCCAAAAAAACCCAAAATCACCCCAAAAATCACCCCAAAAACACCAAAAATTACCCCAAAATAACCCAAAATTACCCAAAAATCACCAAAATCACCCCAAAAAAACCCCAAAATCACCCAAAAAATAACCAAAAATCACCAAAAACACCAAAATTACCCCAAAAATCGCCCCAAAATCACCAAACTCCCAGTTCAAACCAGTTCCTCCCATTTTAAACTGGTTTATTTCCATTTGGACTGGTGTGTACTGGTCTGTACTGGTGTGTACTGGTTTGTACTGGTTTATATTGGTCTGTACTCATCTGTACTGGTCCTTACTGGTTTGTATTAACCCATACTGGTCTGTACTGGTTTGTACTGGTGTGTACTGGTCCATACTGGTGTGTACTGGTCTGTACTGGTTTATACTGGTCTGTATTGGTCTGTACTGGCTTGTGCTGGTCCTTACTGGTCTGTACTGGTCCATACTGGTCCTTGTTGGTCCGTACTGGTCCTTACTGGTCTTTACTGGTCCATACTGGTCCGTACTGGTTTGTATTGGTGTGTACTGGCTTGTACTAGTCTGTACTGGTTTATACTGGTCCTTACTAGCCTGTACTGGTTTATACTGGTCCATACTGGTTTATACTGGTCCATACTGGTTTATACTGGTCTATACTGGTCCATACTGGTTTATACTGGTTTATACTGGTTTGTTTCCCCCAGAGCTGGTTCGGGGAGGGGCCCCTGCGGGGGCTGATCCTGCCCCAGGTGCACCCAGACCAGTTTGAACTGGTTTGTACTGGTCCATAGTGGTCCATACTGGTCTATACTGGTCTATACTGGTTTATACTGGTTTGTTTTCCCTCAGAGCTGGTTCGGGGAGGGGCCCCTGCGGGGGCTGATCCTGCCCCAGGTGCACCCAGACCAGTTTGAACTGGTTTGTACTGGTTTGTTTGGGTCCATACTGGTTTATTGTGGTCCATACTGGTCCATACTGGTCCATACTGGTCCATACTGGTCCATACTGGTTTATACTGGTTTCTCCTCCCCAGAGCTGGTTCGGGGAGGGGCCCCTGCGGGGGCTGGTCCTGCCCCAGGCGCACCTGGACCAGTTTGAACTGGTTTGTACTGGTCCATAGTGGTCCATACTGGTCTATACTGGTCTGTACTGGTTTATACTGGTTTATGCTGGTTTATACTGGTTTGTGTTCCCCAGAGCTGGTTCGGGGAGGGGCCCCTGCGGGGGCTGGTCCTGCCCCAGCTGCACCTGGACGTGCTGGACGTGCTGGGGGCGCTGGTGCTGGCGTGAGCAACTGGGACAAACTGGGACAAACTGGGAGGGACTGGGAGGGAACTGGGACAAACTGGGAGGGGACTGGGAGGGGACTGGGAGGGACTGGGAGGGACTGGGACAAACTGGGAGGGACTGGGATGGACTGGGATGGAACTGGGAGGGACTGGGATGGAACTGGGAGGGACTGGGATGGAACTGGGATGGACTGGGATGGAACTGGGACTGGTTTATACTGGTTTATACTGGGTTATACTGGGATATACTGGGTTATACTGGGTTATACTGGGTTATACAGGGTTATACTGGGTTATACTGGGATATACTGGGTTATACTGGGATATACTGGTTTGAACTGGGTTATACTGGGATATACTGGGTTATACTGGGATATACTGGGATATACTGGGTTATACTGGGTTTTACTGGGTTTTACTGGGTTATACTGGGATATATTGGGAGGAACTGGGATATACTGGGATGGGACTGGGTTATACTGGGATGGGACTGGGTTATACTGGGATATACTGGGTTATACTGGGTTATACTGGGTTATACTGGGATGGACTGGGATATACTGGGATATACTGGGTTATACTGGGTTATACTGGGAGGAACTGGGATTTTAGGGAAGTTTTGGGGAATTTTTTGTATTTTTCTGAGGGGATTTTTTGGGATTTTGGGGTCTGGGGGAATTTTGGGGAATTTTTTTGGAATTTTTTTGGGAATTTTTGGGAATTCCAGATGGATTTTGGGGAATTCTTGGAAATTTTTGGGGAATTTTTTGGAAATTTTTGGGGAATTTTTGGGAATTCCAGATGGATTTTGGGGAATTTCAGGGATTTTTTTTGGGATTTTTTGGGAATTTTTGAATGGATTTTTTTTGGGATTTGGGGGATTTGGGGAATTTGGGGAATTTTTGGGAATTTTTGAGAATTCCAGATGGATTTTGGGGAATTTTTGGGAATTTTGGGGGATTTTTGGGATTTTTTTGGATTTTTTTTGGGAATTTTTGGGGAATTCCAGATGGATTTTGGGGAATTTTTGGGAATTTTTTGGATTTTTTGGGTGGATTCTTTTGGGGATTTTGGGGAATTTTGGGAATTTTTGGGAATTTTTGGGGAATTTTTGGGAATTCCAGATGGATTTTGGGGATTTTTGGTGAATTTTTGGGAAATTTTGGGATTTTTTTGGGGATTTTTTTGGAATTTTTTTGGGAAATTTTTGAGGAATTTTGGGGATTTTTGGTGAATTTTTTGGGAATTTTTGGGTGGATTCTTTTGGGGAATTTGTGGGAATTTTTTGGGGATTTGGGGAATTTTGGGAATTTTGGGAATTTTTGGCAATTCCAGGTGGATTTTGGGAATTTTTATTGAATTTTTTGGGTGAATTTTGATAGATTTGGGTCATTCCTGGGTGGATTTTTATGGGGATTTTTGTGGATTTTTTTTTATTTTGGGGATTTTTGATATTTTTATTAATTCCAGATGTTTTTATATTTTTATTCCAGCTGTGGGCCCTGCTGGGGGTCCCTCCTGGGGGGATTTTGGGTGAATTTTGGGTGAATTTTGATGGATTTGGGTCATTCCTGGGTGGATTTTTGTGGGGATTTTTGTGGATTTTTTAAAATATTTTGTATTTTTTTGATTTTTATTGATTCCAGATGTTTTTATTTTGATAATTCCAGCTGTGGGCCCTGCTGGGGGTCCCTCCTGGGGGATTTTTGGGAATTTTGGGTGAATTTTGATGGATTTGGGTCATTCCTGGATGGATTTTTATGGGGATTTTTTTTGTGGATTTTTTTGGATATTTTGTATTTTTATTAATTTTATTAATTGCAGATGTTTTTATAATTTTATTTTTCCAGCTGTGACCCCGCTGGGGGTCCCTCCTGGGTGAATTTTGGGTGAATTTTGGTCGTTCCTGGGTGGATTTTTATGGGGATTTTTGTGGATTTTTTAAAATATTTTGTATTTTTATTAATTTTATTAATTCCAGATGTTTTTATAATTTTATTTTTCCAGCTGTGGCCCTCGCCTGGTGCGCTGGGGGTCCCTCCTGGGGGGATTTTTGGGTGAATTTTGGGTGAATTTTGGGGGATTTGGGTCATTCCTGGGTGGATTTTTGTGGGGATTTTTTTGGATATTTTGTATTTTTATTAATTTTATTAATTCCAGATGTTTATAATTTTTTTATTCCAGCTGTGGGCCCTGCTGGGGGTCCCTCCTGGGGGATTTTTGGGTGAATTTTGGATGAATTTTGGGTGAATTTTGATGGATTTTGGTCATTCCTGGGTGGATTTTTATGGGGATTTTTTTGGATATTTTGTATTTTTATTAATTTTATCAATTCCAGATGTTTATAATTTTATTTTTCCAGCTGTGGCCCCCGGCTGGGGGTCCCTCCTGGGGGGATTTTGGGTGAATTTTGGGTGAATTTTGATGGATTTGGGTCATTCCTGGATGGATTTTTATGGGGATTTTTTTGGGATTTTGGTTTTTTTTTGGGATATTTTGGATTTTTATTGATTCCAGATGTTTATTTTTATTTTTCCAGCTGTGGCCCCCGCCTGGTGCGCTGGGGGTCCCTCCTGTGCCGCCTCTTCCCGCAGGTTCTGAGCTCCTGGAGCTGCCCCAGGGACCCCCCGGCGGGGCAGGAGAGACCCTACGGGTGAGAAAATGGGGGAAAAATGGGAAAAAATGGGAAAAAACAAAATAAAAATGGGAAAAAATAAACAAAACAGGGAAAAAATAAACAAAACAGAGACCCTACGGGTGAGAAATGGGGAAAAAACAACAAAAAATGGGGAAAAATAAACAAAACAGAGACCCTACGGGTGAGGAAAATGGGAAAAAATAAAAATAATGGGGAAAAATGGGGAAAAAACAACAAAAATGGGTAAAAACAAACACAACAGAGACCCTTTGGGTGAGAAAATGGGGGAAAAACAACAGAAATGGGGAAAAATAAACAGAAATGGGAAAAAAACAAACAAAACAGAGACCCTACAGGTGAGAAAAAATGGGGAAAAAAACCCAAAAAATGGGGAAAATGGGGAAAATAAAAATGGGGAAAAATAAACAAAACAGAGACCCTGTGGGTGAGAAAATGGGGAAAAAAAACAAAAAATGGGAAAAATGGGGAAAAACAAAATAAAAATGGGGAAAACAAAACAGGGACCCTTTGGGTGAGAGAAAATGGGGAAAAAAAACAAAAATTGGGTAAAAATAAACAAAACAGAGACCCTTTGGGTGAGGAAAAATGGGGAAAAAAAACAAAAATTGGGGAAAATGGGGAAAAAAACAACAGAAATGGGAAAAACAAAATAAAAATGGGGAAAAAATAAACAAAACAGAGACCCTTTGGGTGAGGAAAAATGGGGGAAAAACCAAAATAATGGGGAAAAACCAAAATAATGGGGAAAAACAAAATAAAAATAGGGAAAATAAAAATGGGGAAAACAAAACAGAGACCCTTTGGGTGAGGAAAAATGGGGAAAAAAACCAAAAATTGGGTAAAAATAAACAAAACAGAGACCCTTTGGGTGAGGAAAAATGGGGAAAAAAAACCAAAAAATGGGAACAAACAAAATAAAAATGGGGAAAAATAAACAAAACAGAGAAAAAACAAACAAAACAGAGACCCTATGGGTGAGAAATGGGGAAAAAATAAAAAAAAAGGGGAAAAACAAAATAAAAATGGGGAAAAATAAATAAAACAGAGACCCTTTGGGTGAGAAAAAATGGGGAAAAAATGGGGAAAAAAACAACAGAAATGGGAAAAATGAAAATGAGAAAAATGGGGAAAACAAAACAGAGACCCTATGGGTGAGAAATGGGGAAAAACAAAATAAAAATGGGAAAAATGAGGAAAAAATAAACAAAAATGGGAAAAAATAAACAAAACAGAGACCCTATGGGTGAGAAAAAATGGGGAAAAAAACCACAAAAACTAACAGAAATGGGAAAAAACAAAATAAAAATGGGGAAAATAAAAATGGGGAAAACAAAACAGAGACCCTATGGGTGAGGAATGGGGAAAAAAACCCAAAATAATGGGAAAAATGGGGAAAAAACAAACAAAAATGGGGAAAAACAAAATGGGAAAAAGAAAAGTAGGGAAAATGGGAAAAAAACAAAATGGGGAAAAGAAAAACCCAAAAATGGGGAAAAAACAAAAATAGAGAAAAACAAAATAGGAAAAAAAAACCCCAAAAATGGGGAAAAGAAACCCCAAAAATGGGGAAAAAACAGAGTGAAAATGGGGAAAAGAAAAAACCAAAAATGGGGAAAGAAAAAAACCAAAAATGGGAAAAGGAAAAAACCAAAATTGGGGAAAAGAAAAACCAAAAATGGGGAAAAACAGCTTGGAAATGCTCAATTTTTGGGGTGGGTTTGGGGTTTTCAGGGTGGGTTTTTGGGGTTTTTGAGGTCCCTGATCCCATTTCTGGGGTTTCTAATCCCATTTTTGGGGTCTCTGATGTAATTTTTGGGGTTTTTGGGGTCTCTGATCCCATTTCTGGGGTCCCTGATCCCATTTCTGGGATCTCTAATCCCATTTTTGGGGTTTCAGGGCTGTCAGGACCCGCCTGTACCAGGTCCTGGAGCTCTGGGTCCGGGTTTCTGGGGTGGATTTTTGGGGTTTTTGGGGTCCCTGATCCCATTTTTGGGGTCTCTAATCCCATTTTTGGGGTCCCTGATCCCATTTTTGGGGGTTTCTGGGGTGGATTTTTGGGGTTTTTGGGGTCTCTAATCCCATTTTTTGGGTTTTTTGCCCCCCAGGGCTGTCAGGACCCGCCTGTACCAGGTGCTGGAGCTCTGGGTCCGGGTTTCAGGGTCTCTGATCCCATTTTTGGGGTCTCTAATCCCATTTTTGGGGTTCTTGATGTCATTTTTCCGGTCCCTGATCCCATTTTTGGGGTCTTTGAGTTCATTTTTGGGGTCCCTGATGTCATTTTGGGGGGTTTCTGGGGTGGATTTTTGGGGTTTTTGGGGTCTCTAATCCCATTTCTGGGGTCCCTGATCCCATTTTTGGGGTCTCTAATCCCATTTTTTGGGGTTTTTTTGCCCCCCAGGGCTGTGAGGACCCGCCTGTACCAGGTGCTGGAGCTCTGGGTCCCGGTTTCAGGGTCTCTAATCCCATTTTTGGGGTCCCTGATCCCATTTTTGGGGTCCCTGATCCCGTTTTTGGGGTCTCTAATCCCATTTTTTGGTGTTTTTTGCCCCCCAGGGCTGTCAGGACCCGTCTGTACCAGGTCCTGGAGCTCTGGGTCCAGGTTTTAGGGTGGTTTTTAGGGTTTTTGGGGTCTCTGATCCCATTTTTGGGGTCTTTGAGTTCATTTTTGGGGTCTCTAATCCCATTTTTTTGGGTTTTTGGGGTTTCAGGGCTGTCAGGACCCGTCTGTACCAGGTGCTGGAGCTCTGGGTCCCGGTTTCTGGGTCTCTAATCCCATTTTTGGGGTCTCTAATCCCATTTTTTACCCCCCAGGGCTGTCAGGACCCGCCTGTACCAGGTCCTAGAGCTCTGGGTCCGGGTTTCAGGGGTGGTTTTTGGGGTTTTTGGGGTCTCTGATCCCATTTTTGGGGTTTCAGGGCTGTCAGGACCCGTCTGTACCAGGTGCTGGAGTTCTGGGTCCGGGTTTCTGGGGTGGATTTTGGGGTCTCTGATCCCATTTTTGGGGTTTTTTTGCCCCCCAGGGCTGTCAGGACCCGCCTGTACCAGGTGCTGGAGCTCTGGGTCCGGGTTTCTGGGGTGGTTTTTAGGGTTTTTGGGGTCTCTGATCCCATTTCTGGGGTTTCTAATCCCATTTTTTTGGGGTTTTTGGGGTTTCAGGGCTGTCAGGACCCGCCTGTACCAAGTCCTGGAGCTCTGGGTCCGGGTTTCAGGGTCTCTAATCCCATTTTTTGGGGTCTCTAATCCCATTTTTTGGGGTTTTTTGCCCCCCAGGGCTGTCAGGACCCGCCTGTACCAGGTCCTGGAGCTCTGGGTCCAGGTTTCAGGGGGGGATTTGGGGTTTTTTGGGGTCTCTGATCCCATTTTTGGGGTCCCTGATCCCATTTTTGGGGTCTCTAATCCCATTTCTGGGGTCTCTAATCCCATTTTTTGCCCCCCAGGGCTGTCAGGACCCGTCTGTACCAAGTCCTGGAGCTCTGGGTCCAGGTTTCTGTGTGGATTTTTGGGGTTTTTGGGGTCCCTGATCCCATTTTTGGGGTTTTTGGGGTCTCTAATCCCATTTCTGGGGTCTCTAATCCCATTTTTTTGGGGTTTTTTGCCCCCCAGGGCTGTGAGGACCCGCCTGTACCAGGTGCTGGAGCTCTGGGTCCGGGTTTCAGGGGGGTTTTTGGGGTCTCTAATCCCATTTTTGGGGTTTTTGGGGTTCCAGGGCTGTCAGGACCCGTCTGTACCAGGTGCTGGAGCTCTGGGTCCGGGTTTCAGGGTCTCTAATCCCATTTTTTTGGGGTCTCTAATCCCATTTTTGGGGTCTCTGATCCCATTTTTGGGATCTCTAATCCCATTTTTTGGGGTTTTTTGCCCCCCAGGGCTGTCAGGACCCGCCTGTACCAGGTCCTCGAGCTCTGGGTCTGGGTTTCAGGGGTGGATTTTGGGGTCTCTAATCCCATTTTTTGGGGTTTTTGGGGTTTCAGGGCTGTCAGGACCCGTCTGTACCAGGTCCTGGAGCTCTGGGTCCGGGTTTCAGGGTCTCTAATCCCATTTTTGGAGTTTTTGGGGTCTCTGATCCCATTTTTTTGGTGTTTTTTGCCCCCCAGGGCTGTCAGGACCCGCCTGTACCAGGTCCTGGAGCTCTGGGTCCGGGTTTCTGGGTGGATTTTTGGGGTTTTTGGGGTCTCTAATCCCATTTTTGGGGTTTTTAGGGTCTCTGATCCCATTGTTTGGGTCTCTAATCCCATTTTTTGGGGTCTCTAATCCCATTTTTGGGGTTTTTAGGGTCTCTGATCCCATTTTTTGGGTCTCTAATCCCATTTTTTTTGGTTTTTGGGGTTTCAGGGCTGTCAGGACCCGCCTGTACCAAGTCCTGGAGCTCTGGGTCCGGGTTTCTGGGTCTCTAATCCCATTTTTGGGGTCCCTGATCCCATTTTTGGGGTCTCTAATCCCATTTTTTGGGGTTTTTGGGGTCTCTAATCCCATTTTTGGGGTCTCTAATCCCATTTTTTGCCCCCCAGGGCTGTCAGGACCCGCCTGTACCAGGTGCTGGAGCTCTGGGTCCGGGTTTCTGGGGTGGATTTTGGGGTTTTTGGGGTCCCTAATCCCATTTTTGGGGTTTCAGGGCTGTCAGGACCTGCCTGTACCAGGTGCTGGAGCTCTGGGTCCGGGTTTCTGGGGGGATTTTTGGGGTTTTTGGGGTCTCTAATCCCATTTTTTTGGGGTTTCAGGGCTGTCAGGACCCGTCTGTACCAGGTGCTGGAGCTCTGGGTCCAGGTTTCTGGGGCAGCCTCGGGGGTCCTGCAGACCCCTGGCCCCCCCAGTGAGGCTCTGCTGGCTCAGCTGCTCTGTGACATCTCCCCCCCCAGCGAGGGGGCCAAGGTCAGCCTGACCCCCCCCCTGCACCCCAAAACCCTCTGGGGACCCCTGGGACACGAAAATCCTCTTGGGAATCCTAAAAATCCCCTGGGGAATCCCAAAAATCCTCTGGGAAATCCTAAAAATCCTCTTGGAAATCCTAAAAATCCCCTGGGGAATCCCAAAAATCCCCTGGGGAATCCCAAAAATCCCCTTGGGAATCCCAAAAATCCCCTCGAGAATCCCAAAAATCCCCTTGGGAATCCCAAAAATCCTCTTGGAAATCCCAAAAATCCCCTGGGAAATCCCAAAAATCCCCTGGGAATCCCAAAAATCCCCTGGGAAATCCTAAAAATCCCCTTGGGAATCCTAAAAATCCTCTTGGAAATCCCAAAAATCCCCCTGGGAATCCTAAAAATCCCCCTGGGAATCCTAAAAATCCCCTGGGAAATCCCAAAAATCCCCCTGGGAATCCCAAAATTCCCCTGGGAAATCCCAAAATTCCCCTGGGAAATCCCAAAATTCCCCTGGGAAATCCCAAAAATCCCCTTGGGAATCCCAAAAATCCCCTGGGAAATCCCAAAAATCCCCTGGGAAATCCCAAAATCCTCACTGAGATAAAAGAAAACTCACTGAGATCTCACTGAGATCCCAAAAAATTCACTGAGATTCCAAAAAACTTCATTGAAATCCCAAAATCCTCACTGAGATCTAAAAAAAATCTCACTGAAATCCCCAAATACTCACTGTGATCCCAAAAAAATTCACTGAAATCCCAAAAAACTTCACTGAAATCTCACTGAAATCCCAAAAAACTCATTGAGATCCCAAAAAAATCTCTTGGAGATCCCAAAATCCTCACTGAGATCCCAAAATTCCCACTGAAATCCCAAAAAAATTCACTGAAATCCCAAAAAAACCTCCCTGAAATTCTCATTGACATCCCAAAATCCCTCCCAACCCTCAAAATTCCCCTTCAAGCTCCCCCTGGGTCCCCAAATCCCCCCCAAAATCCCCCTGGACCCCCCAAATTCCTCCTCAATTTTCCCCCTGAACCCTAAAATCCCTCCTGGGCCCCCAAAATCCCCTCCTCAAACTCCCCCTGGACCCCAAAATTCCCCCTAAAATCCCCCCAAATTCCCTCTCAGTTTTTCCCCTGAACCCCAAAATTCCCCCTGGACCCTAAAATCCCCCCAAATTCCCTCTCAATTTTCATCCTGAACCCCAAAATTCCTCCTGACCCCCCAAAATCCCCTCCTCAAACTCCCCTGGACCCCAAAATCCCCCCAAACATCCCAAATTCCCTCTCAATTTTCCTCCTGGACCCCAAATCTCCCCCAAAATCCCCTCCAAATCCCCCCTGACCCCTCCTCAAATCCCTCTCTGGACCCCAAAATCTCTCAAAATCCCCCCAAACCCTCCCTCAAATCCCTCCCTGAACCCCAAAATTCCCCTGGACCCCAAAATCCCCCCCAAATTCCCTCTCAATTTTCCTCCTGAACCCCAAAAATTCCCCCAAAATCCCCCCTGACCCCCCCAAATTCCCCCTCAATTTTCTCCCTGAACCCCAAAATTCTCTCTGGGCTCCCAAAATCCCCCCTAATTCCTCCTCAATTTTCCTCCTGAACCCCAAATTCCCCCCAAAACCCCCCCAAATCCCCCCCTGACCCCCCTTTCCCCCCCATTTATTTTTTTCCAGCTGCGCCCGGAGCCCAAACCCAGCGCCCCCAAGAGACCCAAACTGGGGGAGGGGCCTGAGGGGCCCCCCCTGCACAGGAAAGGGGAGCCCACAGCAAACAGTGACACCTGTGCTGCTGCTTTATCAGGTATTGAACCAAAACCTGCCCTAAAATATCCCAAATTTACACCAGAAACTGCCCAAAAATCACCCCAAAAACTGCCCCAAAAATCACCCCTAAAAACCCCAAAATCACCCCAAACGCACAGCCAACAGTGACACCTGTGCTGCTGCTTTGGGAGGTAAGGACACCAAAATCACCCCAAAATTAACCCAAAAACTGCCCCAAAACAGCTCCAAAATCACCCCAAAAACTGCCCAAAAAATCACCCCAAAAAACCCCAAACCCACAGCCAACAGTGACACCTGTGCTGCTGCCCTGGGAGGTAAGGACCCCAAAATCACCCCTAAAATACCCTAAATTTACACCAAAAACTGCCCAAAAATCACCCCAAACCCACAGCAAACAGTGACACCTGTGCTGCTGCTCTGGCAGGTGTGGACACCAAAAATATCCCAAATTATCCTAAAATTAACCCAAAAACTGCCCCAAAAATCAGCCCAAAAAATCCAAAAATCACCCCAAACCCACAGCCAACAGTGACACCTGTGCTGCTGCTTTGGGAGGTGAGAACCCCAAAATCACCCCAAAAATATCCTAAAATTAACCCAAAAACTGCCCCAAAAATCACCCCAAACCCACAGCCAACAGTGACACCTGTGCTGCTGCTTTGGGAGGTAAGGACCCCAAAAATACCCAAAAATATCCTAAAAACTGCCCTAAAATATCCCAACATTAACCCAAAAATCATCCCAAAAACTGCCCTAAAAATCACCCCAAAAAACCCAAAAAATCACCCCAAACCCACAGCAAACAGTGACACTTGTGCTGCTGCTTTGGGAGGTAAGGACCCCAAAATCACCCCAAAATTAACCCAAAAACTGCCCCAAAATAGCTCCAAAATCACCCCAAAAACTGCCCCAAAAATCACCCCAAAAAATCCCCAAAAATCACCCCAAACCCACAGCAAACAGTGACACCTGTGCTGCTGCTCTGGCAGGTAAGGACACCAAAAATATCCTAAAATTAACCCAAAAACTGCCCCAAAAATCACCCCAAAAACCCCAAAAATCAGCCCAACCCCACAGCAAACAGTGACACCTGTGCTGCTGCTTTGGGAGGTGAGAACCCCAAAACCTGCCCCAAAATATCCTAAAATTACCCTAAAAACAGCCCCAACCCAGCCCCAAACCCACAGCAAACAGTGACACCTGTGCTGCTGCCCTGGCAGGTAAGGACACCAAAAACAGCCAAAAAATATCCAAAAATTAACCCAAAAACTGCCCCAAAATATCCCCAAAAACTGCCCCAAAAATCACCCCAAAAACTGCCCCAAAAATCACCCCTAAAAACCCCAAAAAACCCCAAACCCACAGCCAACAGAGACACCTGTGCTGCTGCTTTATCAGGTAAGGACACCAAAAACAGCCAAAAAATATCCTAAAATTAACCCAAAAACTGCCCCAAAACAGCTCCAAAATCACCCCAAAACCAGCCCAAAAATCAGCCCAAAAAACCCCAAAATCACCCCAAACCCACAGCAAACAGTGACACCTGTGCTGCTGCTTTATCAGGTATTGAACCAAAAACTGCCCCAAAATATCCCAAATTAACCCCAAAATCGCCCCAAAAACCCCAAATTTTGTTTTTTCTGTCCCAGCTCTGCGCAGGATCCTCCTGACCGGGGGGCCCCTGATCAAGGAGGAGACTCACAGGGTGAGGGGGGGAATTTGGGTCTGGGGGATTTGGGGGGAAATTTGGGGGAATTTTGGGGAGATTTTGGGGGGTCTGGGGGAATTCTGGGGGGGTCCAGAGGAGATTTTGGGGGAAATTTTGAGATTTTGGGGGGGTCCAAAGAGGATTTTTGGGGGATTTTGGGGGGTCTCAAGGAGTTTTGAGGGGATTTTTGGGGTGGATTTTGGGAGAATTTTGGGTCCAGGAGGATTTGGGGGGGTTAAGAAGGAAATTTGGGGATTTTGGGGGGTCCAGAGAGGATTTTGGGGAGATTTTGGGACATTTTGGGGAGGGATTTGGGTTCTGAACGGGATTTTGGGGATGGATTCGGGGAGAATTTTTTTATTTCTCACCCCCAATTTCCTTTTTTTCCCCATTTCTCCCCCTTTTCCCCCATTTTTACCCATTTTCCCTCCATTTCTCCCCCAATTTCTCCCCATTTCTCCCCCAAATTCCCATTTCTCCCCCAATTTCCCCCCATTTTTCCCCATTTCTCCCCCAAATTCCCCATTTTTTCCACATTTCCCCCCATGTTCCCCCATTTCTCACCTCAAATTCCCAATTTCTCCCCCAAATTTCCTCTTTTCTCCCCCATTTTTTCCATTTTCCACCCCAAATTCCCCATTTTTCCCAATTTCTCCCCCAAATTTCCCCATTTCCCCCCCATTTCTCCCCAATTTTCTCAATTTCTCCCCCATTTCTCACCCCAAATCCCCAATTTCTCCCCATTTCACCCCAAATTCCCAATTTTTCTCCATTTCCCCCCATTTTTCTCCCCAAATTCTCCATTTCTCCCCCCAAATTCCTCAATTTTCCCCATTTTTTCTCATTTCTCCCCCAAATTTCCCCATTTCCCCCCAAATTTCCCATTTCTCACCCCAAATTCCCCAATTTCTCCCCAAAATTCCCCATTTTCCCCCATTTTTTCCCCATTTCTCCCCCAAAATTCCCATTTTTTCCCCATTTTTTCCCCATTTTCCCCCTTCCCCCATTTTTCCCCCCAAATTTCCCCATTTCTCCCCCGTTTTTCCCCATTTCTCACCCCAAAAATCCCATTTTTTCCACATTTTTCCCCCCAAATTCCCATTTTTTCCCCATTTTCCCCCATTTCTCCCCCCAAATTCCCACTTTTTCCCCAATTTCCCCCCCAAATTCCCCATTTCTCCCCCCAAATTCCCCATTTTTTCCACATTTTTCCCAATTTCCCCCATTTTTCACCCCAAATTTCCCCATTTTTCCCATTTCTCCCCCAAACTTCCCATTTCTCCCCAAATTTCCCCTTTTCTCCCCATTTCTCCCCCATTTTTTTCCATTTCTCCCCCAAATTTCCCCAAATTCCCAATTTTTTCCCCTATTTGTCCCTATTCCCCCCCATTTTCCCCCCAAATTCCCCCATTTCTCCCCCAAATTCCCCAATTTCACCACATTTTTCCTCCAAAATTCCCATTTCTCCCCCATTTTTCCCCCCAAATTCCCATTTTTTCCCCATTTCCCCCCCATTTTCCCCCATTTTTTCCCCATTTTTCCCCATTTCTCCCCCCACATCCCCAAATTTCCCCCCTCCTCCCCTCCCCCAGCACGTGCAGGAGCTGCTGCTGCCGCTGGCGCTGCGCCTGCCCCTCCCCCCGCTGCCCCCCGAGTTTTTGGGGTCCCCGTTCGGGAGCGGGAGGTGCCGGGGGGGGCTCTACGGGGTCCTGCAGGCCCTGCTGCTGGGGACCCCCCCTGGGGCGGCCCCCCCCCTCAGCTGTGCCATCAGGGCCTTCACACAGGGGCAGAGGGACCCTGACGTGCAGGTGAGACACCAAAATATCCTAAAATACAAAAAAAACCCCATGGAAATATCGTAAATTATCCCTGAGTTATCCCAAAAACACCCCATGGAAATATCCTAAATTATCACTGAGTTACCCCCAAAAATCCCCTCCCCTCAGCTGTGCCATCAGGGCCTTCACACAGGGGCAGAGGGACCCTGACGTGCAGGTGAGACACCAAAAATATCCTAAAATATAAAAAAAACCCCATGGAAATATCGTAAATTATCCCTGAGTTATCCCAAAAACACCCCATGGAAATATTCTAAATTATCACTGAAATATCCCCAAAAATCCCCTCCCCCAGCTGTGCCATCAGGGCCTTCACACAGGGGCAGAGGGACCCTGATGTGCAGGTGAGACACAAAAATATCCTAAATTAGCCAAAAAACCCCATAAAAATATCCTAAATTATCACTGAAATATTCCTGAGTTATCCCAAAAAAATATCCCAAATTATCATCCCAAAAATCCCCTCCCCCCAGCTGTGCCATCAGGGCCTTTGTGCAGGGACAGAGGGACCCTGATGTGCAGGTGAGACACCAAAATATAAAAAAAAATCCCATAGAAATATCCTAAATTATCCCTGAGTTATCCCAAAAAAACCCCATGGAAATATCTTAAATTATCTCTAAAATATTCCAAAAAATATCCCAAAAATATCCCTGAAAACCCCATAGAAATATCCCAAATTATCCCTGAGTTAGCCCCAAAAAACCCCATGGAAATATTCTAAATTATACCTGAAATATCCCAAAAAATATTCCTGAAATATCCTAAAGTATCACTGAGTTATCCCAAAATATCCCTGAGTTATCCCAAAAAATCTCATGGAAATATTGTAAATTATCCCTGAAATATCCTAAATTATCCCTGAGTTATCCGAAAAAAAACCCATAGAAATATTCTAAATTATCCTAAATTATCTCTGAGTTATCCCAAATTATACCTGAGTTACTCAAAAAATCCCCATAAAAATATCCCAAATTATCACTGAGTTATCCCAAAAAATGTCCCAAATTATCATCCCAAAAATCCCCCCCCCCCAGCTGTGCCATCAGGGCTTTTGTGCAGGGGCAGAGGGACCCTGATGTGCAGGTGAGACACCAAAATTATCTTTAAATTATCCTAAATTATCCAAAAAACCCCATAGAGTTATCCTAAATTATCACTGAGTTATCCCCAAAAATCCCTCCCTCAGCTGTGCCATCAGGGCATTCACACAGGGACAGAGGGACCCTGATGTGCAGGTGAGACACCAAAATTATCTTTAAATTATCCTAAATTATCCCTGAGTTATCCGAAAAAATCCCCATAGAGATATCCCAAATTATCCCAAAAAATATCCCAAAAATCCCCCCCCTCAGCTGTGCCATCAGGGCATTCACTCAGGGGCAGAGGGACCCTGATGTGCAGGTGAGACACAAAAATAGCCAAAAAACCCCATGGAAAAATCCTAAATTATCACTGAGTTATCCCAAATTATCCCTGAGTTATCCCAAAAAATCCCCATGGAAATATCCTAAATTATCACTGAAATATCCCAAAAAATATCCCTGAAATATCCTAAAGTATCCCTGAGTTACCCCAAAAAAATCCCTGAAAACCCCATAAAAATATCCTAAATTTTACCTGAAATATCCTAAATTATCACTGAAATATCCCAAATTATCCCTGAGTTATCCCAAATTATCATCCCAAAAATCCCCCCAAAAATCCCCTCCCAGCCCCTCCCCCAGCTGTGCCATCAGGGCTTTTGTGCAGGGACAGAGGGACCCTGATGTGCAGGTGAGACACCAAAATATCCTAAAATATCCAAAAAACCCCATAGAGATATCCAAAAATATCCCTGAGTTATCTGAAAAAATCCCCATAGAGATATCCCAAATTATCCCTGAGTTACCCCAAAAAAAACCCATAGAAATATTCTAAATTATCCTAAATTATCACTGAGTTATCTGAAAAAATCCCCATAAAAATATCCTAAAATATCCCTGAAATATCCTAAATTATCCCTGAAGTATCCCTGAGTTACCCCCAAAAATATTCCTGAAATATCCTAAAATATCCCTGAGTTACCCCATAAAATATCCCAAAAATCCCCCCCCCAGCTGTGCCATCAGGGCATTCACACAGGGACAGAGGGACCCTGATGTGCAGGTGAGACTCCAAAATAGCCAAAAATATCCAAAAAACCCCATGGAAATATCCTAAATTATCCCTGAGTTACCCCAAAAAATATCCCAAAAATATCCCTGAAAACCCCATGGAAATATCCAAAAATATCCCTGAGTTATCTGAAAAAATCCCCATAGGAATATTCTAAATTATCACTGAGTTATCCCTGAGTTACCCCAAAAAAACCAACCCTGAAAAATCTCCCCAAATTATCTCGAAAATCCCAGGGATAAACAGCCCCGAAATTCCTCCAGGACCCCCCAAATCCCCCCCTAGAGACCCCTAAACTCCTCTCAAGACCCCCAAACTTTTCTCAGGACCCCCCAAATTCCCCCAATTTCCCCTCAGGACCCTCCAAATTTCCCCCAGGACCCCCCAAATTCCCTCAAATCCCCCCAGGACCCCCCAAACTCCCCTAAATCTCCTTCAGGACCCCCAAACTCCTTTCAGGACCCCCCAAATTCCCCTCAAATTTCCCCAGGACCCCCAAATTCCCCCCAATTGCCCCGAAACTTTGCTCAGGACCCCCCAAACTCCCCCAATTTCCCCTCAGGACCCCCAAACTCCCCCTCAATTCCTCATAGACCCCCTCAGGACCCCCCAAATTCGCTCAAATCCCTCTCAGGACCCCCCAAACCCCCTGAAATCCCCCCCAGGACCCCCCCAATTCCTTCTCAGGACCCCCCAAATTCCCCCAATTGCCCCCAAACTTTTCTCAGGACCCCCAGGACCCCCCAGTTGCCCCCAGGACCCCCCAAATTCCCCTCAAATCCCCCCAGGACCCCCAAACTCCCCCGCAATTCCCCATAGACCCCTCCAGGACTCCCCAAATCCCCCCAAATCCCCCCCAGGACCCCCCTAAATCCCCCCAGGACCCCCCAAACTCTCCCAATTCCCTCTCAGGACCCCCTAAGACCCCCCCCAAAGTCCCCCAAATTTCCCCCAGGACCCCCCAAATTCCCCCTAAATCCCCCCAGGACCCCCAAAACTCCACTCAGGACCCCTTAAATTCTCCCCAAATTCCTCTCAGGACCCCCCTAAATCCCCCCAGGACCCCCAAACTCCCCCTCAATTCCCCCAAATCCCCTTCAAGATCCCCAAATCCCCCCCTAGAGACTCCTGAACTCCTCTCAAGACCCCCAAACTTCTCACAGGACCCCCCAAATTGCCTCAAATCCCCCCCAAATCCCCTTCAGGACCCCCAAATTCCCCTCAGGACCCCCCTGACCCCCCCAAATTTTCTCTACGACCCCCCAATCCCCCCCAAATTCCCCTCAAATCCCCCCAAACTCCTCTCAGGACCCCCCAAATTCCCCCAAATCCCCCTCAAGACCCCCCAAATCCCCCCCTAGAGACCCCTAAACTCCTCTCAAGACCCCCAAACTTTTCTCAGGACCCCCCAAATTCCCCCCAGGACCCCCCTAACCCCCCCAAATTTCCTCTAGGACCCCCCAAATTCCCCTCAAATTTCCCCAATTTCCTCTCAGGACCCCCCAAACTCCCCCAAGGACCCCCTAAGTCCTACCTAGGAACCTCCAAACTCCTCTCAGGACCCCCCAAATTTCCCCCAAATCTTTCTCAGGACCCCCAAATTCCCTCAAAACTCCTCTCAGGACCCCCCCAAACTCCCCCCAAATCCCCCCCTAACCCCCTCCCCATTTATCTCTCTCTCCCCCCCCAGGTCTCCTCTCTCTGCTCCGAGTTCCTGGTGGTCGCCAACGCGCTGGCCCGACCCTGGGTGCCCCCCCTGGGCTCCCCTCCCCCACCCCCCGCCCCTCCCCCACCCCCGGACCCTTCCCTGCGGCCCCTCCCCCCTCCCAACCCCGAGCCCGCCCCTCCCCCGCCCTCGGTGTGCGGTGCCGCCCCTCCCCCACCCGGGGGGGATTTGGGGGGGGTCCCTGGGGGGGTGGGGGTCCCGGGTGGGGGAGGGGCGCGGCCCCGGCGCCCCGTGTTCGTTCACTACGACAAGGAGGAGGCGTCGGACGTGGAGATCTCGCTCGAGAGCGACTCGGACGATTCCGTGGTGATCGTGCCCAAAAAGCCGCCCCTCCCCCACCCCGCCCCTCCCCCACCACCCCCCCCACCAGCAGCGCTGCCTCCCCCTCCCCCACCCCCCGTCCCGCTGGAGAAAACACCGGGGGGGGGAATCAGCGCCCCTCCCCCACCGCTGCCCCCTCCCCCACCTCCCCCTCCCCCCCCGGCTCCCCCCACCCCCCCCGCGGCCCCCGAGCCCCCCCAGGAGGGGGAGGGGGGGGAGGGGCAGGAGGGGGGTGGGGGAGGGGCTGAGGGGGGAGGGGCGGGGAGCAGCCCCCAGGCCGCGATGGGGGAGGGGCAGGACGGGGTGGGGGAGGGGCCGGCGGTGATCAACATCAACAGCAGCGAGGAGGAGGAGGAGGAGGAGGAGTTCGGGGAGGAAGAGGAGGAGGAGGAGGAGGAGGAGGAAGAGTTCTTCGAGGAGGAGGAGGAGGAGGAAGAGGAGGAGTTCGAGGAGGAGGAGGAGGAGGAGGAGGAAGAGTTCGAGGAGGAGGAGGAGGAGTTCGAGGAGGAGGAGGAGGGGGAGGGGCTGTCCGAGGAGGAGGAAGAGGAGGAGGAGGAAGGAGAGGGGGAGGGGCCGGCCGAGGGGGGTGGGGGAGGGGCGCTGCTGCTGATGGAGGTGGAGGAAACGCCCCCTCCCGCCCCTCCCCCACCCCTTCCGGAGGTTCCCCCCGAGCCCCTCCCCCACCCCCGCGAGGAGGAGGAGGAGGAAGGAGAGGAGGAAGAGCCGCCCCTCCCCCACCCCGCCCCTCCCCCCCAACCCCAGCCCCCCGCAGCCCCTCCCCCACCCCGAGGTTCCCCCCGCCCCTCCCCCCGAGCTCGAGGCCGCCCCCAAATCCCCTCCCCCACCGACCCCGACCCCTCCCCCACCCAAGGCCGGGCCCAGCCCCGACCCCTCCCCCCCCGCCCCTCCCCCACCGCTGCAGGAGGAGCCCCCCGAGAACCCCCCGGAAAAGGAGGAGGTGAGGGGGGAGGGGAGGGGATTGGGGGAATCCTGGGGGGGATTTGGGGGAAATTTTGGGTTTTGGGGGGTCCTGGGTGTGAATTTTGGGGAGTTTTGGGGGTCCTGGGTGGGATTTTGGGTCCCGTTTTTGAGGAGGGGTCTCACTTTTTAAACCCCCCCTCCCCACCAGGAGCAGGACGAGACCACCTCCATGTTGGCCGATTTCATCGACTGCCCCCCCGACGACGAGAAAACCCCCGAGACCCCCCTGTGACCCCCCAAAAAAAACCCCAAATTTCGGGGAATTCCCCCCAATAAACATCGCCCCCTCCCCAAACGCAAAGCGCGCCTGGTCCTCCGCGCCGCCAGGGGGTGCCACGTGCTTCCGGCACCGTGATTATTCCGCTTCCGGCACTGCGACACTTCCGCTTCCGGCACCGCGCTATTTCCGCTTCCGGCGCGTCGCGCACCGTGACGTCACAAAAAGCGCGCCAACAAGACGCGGCCGCCATGTTGGCGCCGTGAGGGGAAACTTTCCGCCGCCATGTTGGCGCCGTGAGGGGAAGGTTTCCGCCGCCGCGGCCGCCATGTTGGCGCCGTGAGGGGGAAGTTTCCGCCGCCATGTCTGCACCGTGAGGGGGAAGAAGCCGCCGCCGCCATGAAGCCGCCGTTGCGGCGCCGCTTTGTCCCGTCGCGTTTCGCGGCGGTGCCGCCGAGCCCCGAGCGGCCGCAGCGCGGGGCCTGGGGGCAGCGGGAGAAGCGGGCGCTGCTGGCGGCGCTGCGGGCCCAGGCTGAGCGCGGCCTCTCGGAGCAGCGGCTGCCGGCGGCGCTGAGGGAGCAGCTGCCCCGCAGGAGCGAGGCCGAGGTGGGGAGGGCGGGGGGGAGGCCCGGAGGGACCCTCGGAGCTCCTGCAAGGGTCCGGGAGCTTGTGGGGATCCGCAAAATCGCCCCCTCAGAGACCCCCAATTCTCTCATTAAAGACCCCTAAATTCCCCCGACAGAGACCCCTAAATTTCCCCCTCAGAGAGCCCCAAATTCCCCCCTTAGAGACCCCCAATTCCTCCTCAGAGACCCCTAAATTTCCCCCTCAGAGACCCCTAAATTTCCCCTTCAGAGATCCCCAAATTTCCTTCTTAGAGACCCCTAAATTTCCCCTCAGAAATTGCAAAACCTTCTTTTCACAGACCCCAGATTCCCCCATCAGAGATCCCCAAATTATCCTCAGGAATCTCCAAATTCCCCTCTCAGAGATTCCAAAATTTTCCCCTCAGAGATCCCCAAATTTCCTTCTTAGAGACTCCTAAATTTCCCCTCAGAAATTGCAAATTCTTCTCCCCAGAGATCCCAGATTCCCCCCTCAGAGATCCACAAATTATGCTCAGGAATCTCCAAATCCCCCTCTCAGAGATTCCAAAATTTTTTCCTCAACGACCCCCAAATTCCCCCCTCACAGACCCCTAAATTTCCACCTAAAGGATCCCAAAATTCCCCCTCAGAAATTCCAAAATCTTCTCCTCAGAGACCCCCAAATTATCCTCAGGAATCTCCAAATTTCCCTCTCCAAGATTCCAAAATTTTCCCCTCAGAGACCCCAAAATCCCCACCCAGGACCCCCCTGAGGGGATTTTGGGGTTTCCTGGAGTCCTCAGGGGAGGATTTTGGGACTCCCCAAAATTTTGGGCTCCTCAGGGGAATTTTGAGGGAATTTTTGGGCTCCTGGGAGGGAATTTTGAGGGAACTTTTGGGCTCCTCAGGGGAATTTTGAGGGAATTTTTGGGCTCCTGGGTGGGAATTTTGAGGGAATTTTTGGGCTCCTGGGAGGGAATTTTGAGGGAACTTTTGGGCTCCTCAGGGGGATTTTGGGCTGAATTCCCAAATATTTTCCGGATTTCTGGGACCATCCCCAAACTCTGAGCTCCCCACCCCTGTCCTGCCCCCCCTGGATTTTGGGGACCCCCCAAATTCCCGAATTTTCCCCGATTTTGGCAGATCCGGGCGCTGCTGGTTCGGCTGCGGGGCCGCGCCGCTCGCGAGGCCCTGACCTCGAAATTCCGGAACTTTCTGCGGCTCCAGCGCCAGATCCGCGCCCCCATCCAGGTCTGGGGGGAATTTGGGGGGAATTTCGGGGGTCCTGGGGGGATTCTGAGCCATCCTGAGCTTGGAATTCGGGAATTTTCTGGAATTCCTCAGCTCCTCCATCCGGGATTTTGGGAAATTGGGGGAATTTTGGGGGGGAATTTGGATCATTTTGGGCATCCCAAAAGAATTTCTGGGGGTTCCAAACCAAAATTTGGGGTTCCAGGGGTTGATTGGGGGGGAATCCCAAATAAATGTTGGGGTTCTGTTGTTGATTTTGGTGTTTCCAAGGGGATTTTTGGGGTTCCTGGGATGAATTTGGGGTTTTTTTTTGTTTACTGGGGGCTGATTTTGGGGTTCCTGACTGTGTTTTGGGGTCCTTGAGCCAAATTTGGGGTCCCAGGGATGATTTTGGGGTTCCTGGGATGAATTTGGGTTTTTTTTTTTGTTTACTGGGGGCTGATTTTGGGGTTCCCGACTTTGTTTTGGGGTTCTTGAGCCAAATTTGGGATTCCAGGGATGATTTTGGGGTTCCTGGGATGAATTTGGGGTTTTTTTTTGTTTACTAGGGGCTGATTTTGGGGTTCCTGACCTTATTTTGGGGTGCCAGGGGTGATTTTGGGGGTTCCTGGGATGAATTTGGGGGTCTTGGGGCTGATTTTGGGTGTCCTAGGGATGAATTTGGGGGTTCCTGGGATGAATTTGGGGGTCTTGGGGCTGATTTTGGGTGTCCTAGGGATGATTTTGGGGGTTCCTTGGGACAATTTTTGGGTTTCAGGGGTGATTTTTGGGGTCCCAGGGCTGATTTTGGGTTCCCTGATCCATTTTTGGGGTCCCTGATCCATTTTTGGGTTCCCTGATCCAATTTTGGGGTCCCTGATCCCATTTTTGGGGTCCCTGAACCAATTTTGGGGTCCCTTATCCCATTTTTGGGTTTCTTGACCCGATTTTGGGTTCCCTGATCCAATTTTTGGGTTCCCTGATCCATTTTTGGGGTCCCTGATCCAATTTTTGGGGTCCCTGATCCCAATTTTGGGTTCCCTGATCCAATTTTAGGTTCCCTTATCCATTTTTGGGGTCCCTTATCTGATTTTTGGGTTCCTTTATCAATTTTCCCCCCCAGGTGTGGCAGGACCTGACCGAGACCCTCGGGGGAGGGGTCCTGGAGGGTCCCCCCAGCGCCGCCTTCTCCCAGGTCAGGGGTCCCTGATCCCATTTTGGGGTTCGGGGGGAGCCCCCCCAAACCCCCCCACCCCAAATTTGGGGCTGAACCCCCCCAAAAAATCCCCAAAAAAATCCAAAATTCCCCCCCAGGTGCTGACGGTGGCGGCCACGGAGCCCCTGAGCCTGGAGCTCTCCAGACCCCCCCAGGAGTTGGGGACCCCCTCCCCAAATTCGGGGCCCCCCAGGGAAGGGGAGACCCCCTCCCCAAATTCGGGGTCCCCCCCAAACCCCGGGGGTCTCCAGGTGGATTTTGGGAGGATTTACGAATTCCTGGCGCGGATCAGCGCGGGGGGGGAGGGGCAGCCCCTGCCCCCTGCAGGTGAGGGGGGAGGGGAGCCAAAATTGGGGAGGGGGGGTCCCCAAAAATTCTGGGGGAGGAGGGGGGGAAAAAGCTCTCAACTATTCAGGGGGGAAATCCAAAAAATTCTGGGGAAAATCCCAAAAATTTGGGGGAATGGGGGGGAAAATTTGGGAAAATTGGAGGAAAATTTTGGGAAAATTGGGGGGAGGGTCCAAAACATTGGGGGAGGGAAATGGGGGAGGGGTAAAATTTGGGGGTCCCAGTTCCATATTGGGGTTCCCAGTCCCAGTTTTGGGGTTCCCAGTTCCAAACTGGGATCTCCTAACCCTTTTTAGGGGTTCCCAGTCCCAATTCTGGGGTTCCCAGTCCCAATTTTGGGGTTCCCAGTCCCAGTTTTGGGGGTCCCACTCTCATTTTAGGGGTTCCCAGTCCCATTTAGGAGTTCCCAGTCCCAAACTGGGGAGTCCTGGGTGCATTTTGGGGGTCCCAGTCCCAATTTAGGGGTTCCCAGTCCCAATTTTGGGTTCCCAGTCCCATTTTGGGGTTCCCAGTCCCATTTTGGGGTTCCCAGTCTCAATTTCGGGGTTCCCAGTCCAATTTTAGGGGATCCTAGTCCCAATTTAGGGGTTCCCAGTCCCAAACTGGGGAGTCCTGGGTGCATTTTGGGGTTCCCAGTCCCAATTTCGGGGTTCCCAGTTCCATTTTGGGGGGTCCCAATCCCAATTTAGGGTCTCCCAGTCCAAATTTTGGGGTCCCAGTTCCAATTTTGGGGTTCCCAGTCCCAGTTTTGGGGTTCCCAGTTCCAAACTGGGGAATCCTGGGTGCATTTTGGGGTTCCCAGTTCCATTTTGGGGGTCCCAGTCCCAATTTGGGGTTCCCAGTTTCATTCTGGGGGGTCCCAGTCGCAATTTAGGGCTTCCCAGTCCCATTTTTGGGGTTCCCAGTTCCATTTTAGGGGTTCCCAGTCCCAAACTGGGCTCTCCTGACCCATTTGAGAGTTTCCCAGTTCAATTTTCGGGATTCCCAGTCCCAAACTGGGCTCTCCTGACCCATTTTAAGGATTCCCAGTCCCAAACTGGGCTCTCCTGACCCATTTTAGAGTTTCCCAGTCCCATTTTAGTGTTCCCAGTCCCAAACTGGGCTCTCCTGACCCATTTTAGGGGTTCCCAGTCCCATTTTAGGGTTTCCCAGTTCCATTTTTGGTGTTCCCAGTTCCAAACTGGGCTCTCCTGACCCATTTTAGGGTTTCCCAGTCCCAAACTGGGCTCTCCTGACCCATTTTAGGGGTTCCCAGTTCCATTTTAAGGATTCCCAGTCCCAAACTGGGCTCTCCTGCCCCTCTCTCCCCGCAGAGTCCGCCGTGGTTCTGGCCTTACTGGGAGCGCTGCCGGCGGAACTGGGAGCACTGGGAGCGCTGGGGTCGCTGCAGCATCACCTGCGGGGGGTCTGGGGGTCCCTGAGCGCCCCCCGGGACCCCCCCCCCGAGCGCCCCCCGGGACCCCCCCCCGGGCCCGGCCCCGCTGCTGCCGCCCCCCCTGAACCCCCTGCTGGTGCCGCTGGGGCTGCTGGGGCGGGCGGGCTGAGAACTCCTGAAAATTCGGGGGTCCCAAAATTCCCGAAATTCGGGCATCCCAAAATCCGGGGATCCCAAAATTCCCAAAATTCGGGGATCCCAAAACTTCCAAAATCCGGGATCCCAAAACTCCCAATATCCAGGGATCCCAAAATTCCCAAAATTTGGGAACCCAAAACTCCCAAAATCCAGGATCTCAAAACTCCCAAAATTTGGGATCCCAAAACTCCCAATATCCAGGGATCCCAAAATTTCCAAAATTCGGGAGCCCAAAACTCCCAAAATCCGGGGATCCCAAAATTCCCAAAATCCGGGATCCCAAAATCCTGGGGGATCCCAAAACTCCTGAAATTCGGGGATCCCAAAATTCCCCAAATCCGGGATCCCAAAATTCAGGGATCCCAAAACTCCCAAAATTCGTGGATCCCAAAATTCCCAAAATCCAGGATCCCAAAACTCCCAAAATCCAGGATCCCAAAATCCTGGGGGGTCTCAAAACTCCCTAAATCCGAGGATCCCAAAACTCCCAAAATCCGGGGGATCCCAAAACTCCCAAAATCCGGGGGATCCCAAAACTTCCAAAATTCCGGGATCCCAAAACTCCCAAAATCTGGGATCCCAAAATTCTCAAAATCTGGGATCTCAAATTTCGGGGATCCCAAAACTCCCAAAATCCGGATCCCAAAACTCCCAAAATCCGGGGATCCCAAAATCCCCAAAATCCGGGATCCCAAAATCCTGGGGGCTCCCAAAACTCCCAAAATCCGGGATCCTAAAATTTGGGGATCCCAAAATTCAGGGATCCCAAAATCCTGGATCCCAAAACTCCCAACATCCGGGGATCCCAAAACTCCCGAAATTTGGGATCCCAAAACTCCTGGGGGGTCCCAAAATTCCTTGGGACGAGACCCCAAATTCCCGAATTTTGGGGGAATCCCGAATTTCCTTGGGGGGGAATCCCGAATTTCCTTGGGAATTCCCAATTCCTGGGGAGGAGTGGGGGGAGGATCCCAAATTTTGGGGTGACCCCAAATTCCCGCTGCCCTTTCCCGGGTTTTTTTGGGGGAGGGCGGGACAATAAATGTTTGGATTTTCCCAAAGCCGGAGCGTTGGGGGTTGGGGACTGGGATGAACTGGGAGGGACTGGGATGAACTGGGAGGGACTGGGGTGAACTGGGCGGGTCCGGGATCCCCCCCCCCCCCCCGCTCTCCCCCAATGGTTCCGCCCGCTCCACGTCGGCCGCGTCCCTTCCGGGTCACGTGACACCGTGTTTACTCCCCGCGCCCACCACGTGACCTTCCTCGTGAGGTGACGTCAGTCACATGACGTCAGTCACGTGAGGGCCGCGGCACCGCCCGGATCCTTCCGCGCCTCCGCCCGCGGCCTTGCCGGGACCCCCCCGGGAACCGGGACCCCTCCGCACCGCCGGGACCCTCCCCCGTTACCGGGAGGAGCTGGGGGAGGGCTGGGAGGCCTCAGAGAGGAACTGGGATGGACTGGGATGGACTGGGGAGTGCCGCACGCAATTTGCGTAGCTCTGTGGGCAAGGCCCCTACGCAATTTGCGTAGCTGTGAGGGCAAGGCCCTTACGCAATTCGCGTAGCTGTGTAGCTGTGAGGGCAAGGCTCTTACGCAATTTGCGTAACTGTGAGGGCAATTCGCGTAATTCTGTTGCGAGGCCTTTACGCAGCTTTCGTAGCGCACTGGGCGCTGGCCGAGCCCGCTCAGGGAACTGGGATGAACTGGGAGGAACTGGGATGAACTGGGAATGAACCGGGAAGAGCCGTGCGCCTTTTCCTTAGCGCTGCGCCGCTTTCGCAAAGCCGAGGCCGTTACGCAATTTACGTAGCTATGAGGGCAATGTCCTTACGCAATTTACGTGGCTCAGTGGGCGCTGGCGACGCCCGTACAGAGAACTGGGATGAACTGGGAATAGTCTGATGCACCTTAGGAAGGAACTGGGATTAACTGGGAGCACTGGGAGGAACTGGGAAGGGCCGTACGCCTTTTCCTCAGCGCTGCGCCGCTGTCGTTCAAAGCGAATCTCTTACGCAAATTCCGTACCTCTGAGGGCAATACCATTACGCAATTCGCGTAGCGCTGAGGGCACCAGCGTGGCCTTTCCGAGGCACTGGGAGCGAACTGGGCTGAACTGGGAAAAACCTGGGAGGCCTTAGGAAGGCACTGGGAGGTGACAGAGGGAACTGGGAGTTACTGGGATGAACTGGGAGGAACCGGAACGAGCCGAGATGCTGACGGCCATGCCCTCACGCAATTTGCGTAGCGCTGAGGGAAGATCCGGCTCCCTTGCGCAATTTGCGTAGCGCTGAGGGAAGATCCGGCTCCCTTGCGCAATTTGCGTAGCGCTGAGGGAAGATCCGGCCCCATTACGCAGTTTGCGTAGCGCGGCGCCGTTGCCGCCAATGGGAGGCGCTTACGCCGTTTGCGCAGCGTGCGCCGTTGGCGCGGCCGGCGGGGGCGGGCCCAGATCCCTGCGCGCGCCCCGAGGCTCCGGTCCAGGCCTGGTCCCGGTCCCGGTCCCGGTCCCGGTCCCGGCCCCGAGCAGGCCCCGGCCCCGAGCAGGCCCCGGCCCCGGCCCCCGGCCCGGCCCGGCCATGAAGTTCCTGTACAAGGAGGAGCATCCGTTCGAGAAGCGGCGCTGCGAGGGAGAGAAGATCCGGAAAAAGTACCCGGACCGAGTCCCGGTGAGGGCTGGGCACCCCAAATCCACCCTGGGAAACCCGAAATTCCCCTCGGGAAACCCAAAATCCCTTCAGGGCACCCCAAAATCCAACCTGGGAAACCCAAACTTCCCCTCGGGAATCCTAAAATCCATCCTGGGCACCCCAAAATCCACCCCGGGAATCCCAAATTCCATCCCAGGAACCTCAAAATTCCCCTCAGGAATCCCGAAATTCATGCTTGGCACCCCAAAATCCCCAGTTTTTCCCAATTTCTCAGGTTTTTTCCCCCACATTTTCCCAATTTCCCCATTTTTTCCCTCATATTTTCCCAAATTCCTCATTTCCCCCCCAGTTTTTTCCCAATTTCCCCTTTTTTTGCCCAAGTTTTTACCGATTCCCCATTTTTTGCCCCAATTTCCCCCCAATTATTCCCAAATTCTCCATTTTTTCCCCCATATTTTCCCAAATTCCCCATTCCCCCCCCCATATTTTCCTAATTTCCCCATTTTCCCCCCATATTTTCCCAAATTTCTCCATTTTTCCCCCAGTTTTTACCGATTTTCCCGATTTTTGCCCCAATCAGGTGATTGTGGAGAAAGCGCCCAAGGCTCGAATCGGGGACCTGGACAAGAAGAAATACCTGGTGCCCTCGGACCTGACAGGTGGGACTGGGGAAATTTGGGAATTTTGGGAATTTTTGGGGGTTTTGGGAATTTTTTGGGATTTTTTCCTGATTTTCTGAGGGATTTTTGGGGTAATTTGGGGCTTTTTCGGTGGAATTTTGGGATTTTTTTGGTGAATTTTTGGGATTTTTTTTTAGCCAGAATTTTGAGATTTTGGGGGTGGAATTTTGGGGAATTTTGGAGTTTTTTGGAAATTTTTGGCAATTTTATGGTGGAATTTTGGGAAATTCTTTATGGTGGAATTTTGGGATTTTTGGGAATTTTTTTGGATTTTTTTCCTGGTTTTTTGAGGGATTTTTGGGGTGATTTGGGGTTTTTTTGGTGGAATTTTGGGATTTTTAAGCAGAATTTTGGGATTTTTTTTGATGGAATTTTGGGGAAATATGTGGGGTTTTAGAGAATTTTGGGGTTTTTGGGAATTTTGGGGTTTTTGGGAATTTTGGGATTTTTGGGAATTTTTTGGGATTTTTTCCTGATTTTCTGAGGGATTTTTGGGGTGATTTGGGGTTTTTTTGGTGGAATTTTGGGATTTTTTGGGCTGAATTTTGGGATTTTTTAGGCAAAATTTTGGGATTTTCTAGGTGGAATTTTGGGAAATTTTTTTAGGTGGAATTTGGGGGTTGGGGGATTTTTTGGGATTTTTCCCTGATTTTCTGAGGGATTTTTGGGGTGATTTGGGGCTTTTTTGGTGGAATTTTGGGATTTTTAGGCAGAATTTTGAGATTTTTTTGGTGGAATTTTGGGATTTTTTTGGCAGAAATTTGGGATTTGTTTTTGTGGGTTTTTTTGAGTATTTTTTTTAGGTGGAAATTTGGAGGTTTTGAGAATTTGGGGGATTTTTTCTTTCATTTTCTGAGGGATTTTTGGGGAGATTTGGGGCTTTTTTGGTGGAATTTTGGGATTTTTTTAGGTGGAAATTTGGGGGTTTTGGGAATTTTTGGGGATTTTTCCCTGATTTTCTGAGGGATTTTGGGGGAGATTTGGGACTTTTTTGGTGGAATTTTGGGATTTTTTTAGGCTGAATTTTTGGATTTTTTTAGGCAAAATTTTGGGATTTTTTAGGTGGAATTTTGGGAAATTTTTTAGGTGGAAATTTGGGATTTTTGGGAATTTTTGGGGATTTTTTCCTGGTTTTCTGAGGGATTTTTGGGGTGGTTTGGGGCTTTTTTGGTGGAATTTTGGGATTTTTTGGGCTGAATTTTGAGATTTTTTTGGTGGAATTTTGTAGAATTTTGGGGGGTTTTAGGGAATTTTGGGGTTTTTGGGAATTTTGGGATTTTGGGGAATTTTTGGGGATTTTTTCCTGATTTTCTGAGGGATTTTTGGGGAGATTTGGGACTTTTTTGGTGGAATTTTGGGATTTTTTTAGGCTGAATTTTGGGATTTTTTAGGCGGAATTTTGGGAAATTTTTTAGGTGGAATTTTGGGATTTTTGGGAATTTTTGGGGATTTTTTCCTGGTTTTCTGAGGGATTTTTGGGGTGGTTTGGGGCTTTTTTGGTGGAATTTTGGGATTTTTTGGGCTGAATTTTGAGATTTTTTTTTGGTGGAATTTTGGAGAATTTTGAAGAGGTTGGGAAATTTTTGGGGATTTTCTTCCTGATTTTCTGAGGGATTTCTGGGGTGATTTGGGGCTTTTTAGGTGGAATTTTGGTGGTTTATTTTGGTGGAGTTTTGGGATTTTTTTTAGGCAGAATTTTGAGATTTTGGGGGTGGAATTTTGGGGAAATTTGTGGAGTTTTTGGGGACATTTGGTGGAATTCTGGGAATTTTTTTCAGGTGGAATTTTGGAGAATTTTTGGGGGTTTGGGAATTTTTTGGGGATTTTTTTCCTGTTTTTCTGAGGGATTTTTGGGTGATTTTTGGGCCTTTTTTGATGGAATTTTGGGATTTTTTTTGGGCAATTTTGGGTTTTTTGATGGGAATTTTTTATTTTTTGGGGTTTTCTGGGGCGATTTTGGGGATTTGGGGAATTTTTGATGGCAGTGATTTATTTTTATGTTTTTGGGGGCAATTTTGGGGGGATTTTATTGGGTTTCAAGGAATTTTTTGGGTTTTTTGGTGCTGATTTTCCATTTTTTGGGTTTTCTTGATGGCAATTTTCCATTTTTTGGTATTTCCTGTGTCGCTATTTCTGTTTTAGGGGTTGATTTTCCATTTTTTGTCATTTTCTGTGTCACTTTTTCTGTTTTTTGGGGCTGATTTTCCATTTTTTTGGTATTTTCTGCGTCACTTTTTCCCTTTTTCGTGCTGATTTTCCCATTTTTGGAGTTTTTTGTGCTGATTTTCCATTTTTTGTTATTTCCTTTGTCACTCTTTCTATTTTTTGTGCTGATTTTCCCATTTTTTGGATTTTTCAGTTGGTCAGTTTTATTTCCTGATCCGGAAGCGGATCCATTGAGGTTCCTGATGTTGATATTTTTATTTTCTGTGCTGATTTTCCTGTTTTATTTTGGATTTTTTAGTGGGCCAGTTCTATTTCCTGATCCGGAAGCGGATCCAGTGGGGTTTGTGATGATGATATTTTTATTTTTAATGCTGATATTTTTATTTTATTTTAGTTGGTCAGTTTTATTTCCTGATCCGGAAGCGGATCCATTGGGGTTCCTGATGTTGATGTTTATATTTTTAATGTTGATTTTCCTGTTTTATTTTATTTCAGTGGGCCAGTTCTATTTCCCGATCCGGAAGCGGATCCAGTGGGGTCTGTGATGATTATATTTTTATTTTTATTTTGTTTTTTAGTTGGTCAGTTCTATTTCCTGATCCGGAAGCGGATCCAGGGGGGTTTGTTATGGTGATATTTTTATTTTTAATGCTGATATTTTTATTTTATTTTGTTTTTTAGTGGGTCAGTTTTATTTCCTGATCAGGAAGCGGATCCAGTGGGGTTCCTGATGTTGATATTTTTATTTTATTTTGTTTTTCAGTTGGTCAGTTTTATTTCCTGATCCGGAAGCGGATCCATTGAGGTTCCTGATGTTGATATTTTTATTTTTAATGCTGATTTTCCTGTTTTATTTTGTTTTTATTTCAGTGGGTCAGTTCTATTTCCTGATCCGGAAGCGGATCCAGTGGGGTTCCTGATGATGATATTTTTATTTTATTTTATTTTATTTTATTTCCCAGTGGGTCAGTTTTATTTCCTGATCCGGAAGCGGATCCAGTGGGGTTCCTGATGTTGATATTTTTATTTTTAATGCTGATATTTTTATTTTATTTTGTTTTTCAGTGGGCCAGTTCTATTTCCTGATCCGGAAGCGGATCCAGTGGGGTTCCTGATGTTGATATTTTTATTTTTAATGCTGATATTTTTATTTTATTTTGTTTTTTAGTGGGCCAGTTTTATTTCCTGATCCGGAAGCGGATCCAGTGGGGTTCCTGATGCTGATATTTTTATTTTTCACACTGATTTTGGTGTTTTTTAGTGGGTCAGTTCTATTTCCTGATCCGGAAGCGGATCCAGGGGGGTTTGTTATGTTGATATTTTCATTTTTAATGCTGATTTTGCTGTTTTTAGTGGGCCAGTTCTATTTCCTGATCCGGAAGCGGATCCAGGGGGGTTCCTGATGTTGATATTTTTATTTTATTTTATTTTATTTTATTTTATTTTATTTCCCAGTGGGCCAGTTCTATTTCCTGATCCGGAAGCGGATCCACCTCCGCGCCGAGGACGCGCTTTTCTTCTTCGTCAACAACGTCATCCCCCCGACCAGCGCCACCATGGGCCAGCTCTACCAGGTCACAGAATCCCAAAAACTGCCCCAAAAACACCCGGGGAAAATGGGGGAAAAATGGGGAAAAAATGGGGGAAGATGGGAAAAAAACTGGGAAATAATTGGGAAAAAATGGGAAAAAAACAGGGAAAAAAATGGGGGAAAAACGGGAAAAAAATGGGGAAAAAAACGGGGCAAAAAATGGGGAAAAAACTGTGAAAAAAGGGGGGAAGAAAGGGGAAAAAATGGGAAAAAAGGGAAATAACGGGAAAAAATGGGAGGAAAAAAACAGGGAAAAATGGGAAAAAAAGGGGGAAAAAATGGAAAAAAATGGGGGAAAAACAGGAAAAACAGGGGAAAAAAACGGGGAAAAATGGGAAAAAAAAGGGAAAAAAGGGGGAAAAAATGGGGAAAAATAATGGGAAATAAGGGGGAAAAAATGGGGAAAAATGGGAGAAAAAACAGTAAAAAATGGGGAAAAAAACGGGGAAAAAATGGGAAAAAACCAGGAAAAACACGGGGGTAAAAATGGGGAAAAAAAAGGGAAAAAACAGAAAAAAACAGGGAAAAAAATGGGAAAAAACGGGGAGGGAAAAGGCAAAGAAAGTGTTAAAAAGGGGTGGGAAATTTGGGAAACGTCCTGGAAAAATCGGGGAGAATCCTGAAAAAAATTTTGGAAGTTTCCTGGAAAAAATTTGGGAAAATTGCAAAAAAAATTTGGGAGAATCGTGGAAAAATTTGGGAGGGGGTGAAGTTACAGAAGGGGTTAAAGGGGGTGGGGAAAACGGGGATGAAAGGGTTAAAACAGAATTAGGGGGGTTAAAAAATTTGGGAATGTCCCGAAAAATTTGGGGAATTGGAGGGAAAATTGGGATGGAAAAGGGGAAATTTGGGATTCCCAAAAATCCTGGGAAAGGCCCCAAAAATCCTCGGTGGGGGAAAATTTGGGAATGGGGGAGGTAATTTGGGAATTGAGAAGGAAATTCGGGATTGGGGAGGTTAAAAGCCCCAAAATCCCGGGAAAAAAAAAAAAAAAAATTGGGAATTTGGGGGAAATTGGAAGAACCCAAAACCTTCACTGGCGGAGGGGGAACCCAAAATTCCGGGGGGATCCCTGAGGGGAAAGTTTGGGAATTTCGGGGATTTCTCAGTCCGGGAACAAACCCCGGTTGGGGCTGAGGCAAAACGCGAGTTTTGATTTTGGTTCCCCGATTTTAACGCGGAATTTTCGCCTTTCAGGAACACCACGAGGAGGATTTCTTCCTTTACATCGCCTACAGCGACGAGAGCGTCTACGGGGCCTGAGCGCGCCGCTGTCCCGCTGTCCCCGCCGTCCCCGCGGCTCTCCCGGTGCTTTCCGCTCCCTCCTTTCCCGTTTTTTCCCCGTTTTTTTCCCGTTCCCGGCCTCCCTTTCCCGCCCCCCCCTCAAATAAAAGCGACGGAGCCGCCTCAGGGCCTGACCGGAAGTGGGCGTGGCTTGAGGGAAACGCGCGTGCGCGGTGCGGAGGGGGCGTGGTTTGTGCAATGAAGATCTATACGCATGCGTGAGGCACCAAATACGGGGTGGGGGCGTGGCTTGCATAATGAGATCATTGAGCATGCGCACAAAGCGAAGTACGCTCCATAGGAGGCGTGGTTTGCATAATGAGCACCCGCCTTTGGGCGGGAAGGGCGTGGCTTTAATAGCAACGGATTTGCGCATGCGGACAAAACTGAAGAAAGGCGGGGAGAGCGGATTTGCATAAGGAGCGCCGCGCGCATGCGTGAAAGTCAAAACAGACCACAGAGGGGGCGTGGTCTGCATAATGAGATAAGCGCAGTAAAATGAGCCCCGAGGGGTGTGGCTTGTATAATGAGCGCGATGCGCATGCGCAGAACGCAAAGTGAGTGTGCGAGGGGCGTTTGGCGCCCAAAGAGGGGCGTGGCTCGGTGAAAGGGGTGGCGCTGCGCGTGCGCGTTGAGGAGAAGGGGCGGGGTTTTGGCGGCGGGGGCGGGGCCTGGCGGGGGCGGCGCGGAACGAGGCGGCACCGGACGGAGCGGGCGCGGAACCGGGGGGGGCCCGGCGGGGCCGCGGCCATGGCCGAGCCCGGAGGTACCGGAGGAGCCGGGAGGGGACGGGCACGGGGCAGGAGCGGGCACGGGGGAGTCCCGGAACCGGCCGGGTTGGAGCCGCCAAAGTCCCGGCAGCGGCGGGGTTGGGGTCCCGGTAATGGAGGGGGGGACACCGGCAGTGGCGGGGCCGGGATAGGCGGGAGCGGAGAGCTGGGAGCGCCGGTACTGGCGGAGCGTGGAGCCGGTACCGGCAGCGGCTGGAGGCCGAACCGGGGGGGCTTTGGAGCCGGTGCGGGAGGGGTTTTGGAGCCGGTACCGGGGGGAGCTGAGGACCGAACCGGAGGGGGGGGCAGTTGGGAGCCGGTACCGGAGGGAACTGGGACCGGTCCTGGAGGAGTTTTGGAGCCGGTACCAGGGCGAACTGCAGCCTGTACCGGAGGGGTTGGAGCCGGTACCGGAGGGGGTTTTTGAGCCGGTACCGGCGGGGAGTTGGAGCCGGCACCGAAGAGGTTTTGGAGCCGGTACCGAACGGGTTTGGAGCTCCCGGAGTCCCGGTACCGGGCCCGGAGGGAGCGGCAGCAGCGGGACCGCAGAACTGAGGGGAAGGCGGCGGGGGATGGGGGGGGAGTTCGGAGCCGGTACCGGGGGGAATCGGAGCCTCCGGAGCGCCGGTCCCGATCCCGGGGAGGCGCCGGTGCCGGTCCCGGTGTGACCCCCCCGTCCCTTCCCGTTCCACAGACGCGCTGGGGCCGCTGAAAACCGAACCGCAGGTGAGGGGGGGCGCCGGGAGGGGAGCGGGGACGGGGATTCCCCCTCGGCTCGATCCTTTCTCCCTTCCCGGTGCTCCCGGGAGGGCTCCCGGGGCTTTGGGGGGGGATTACCGGGAAGGTCCCGGTGTTCACCGTGTCCCCCCGCTCCCCCCCCCCGCTCGGTTCCCGGTACCGGCAGCCCCCGGAAAAGCGGCGGAGGACGATCGAGGACTTCAATAAGTTCTGCAGCTTCGTGCTGGCCTACGCCGGGTACATCCCGGCGGCCGCCGAGGTAACGGGGGAGGCACCGGGGGGGCACCGGGGGTTACCGGGAGCTACCGGGGAGGCACCGGGAGGGTCGGGGAAGCCCCAGGAAAGGCGCGGAGGCACCGGGAGGGATCGCGGGGGTACCGGGAGGGCACCCAAGGCCTGCGGGAGGGACCGGAGAGGCCAGCGGGAGAACACCGGGAGGTACCGGAGGGGCACCGGGAGGGCGCGGGGAGGGACCGGACGGGGGTTTAAAGGGGGGGAAGTTTTTAGGGGGGATCCCGGTCCTTAAACCAACCCCCCCACCAACTAATCCCGAGCCCCCCCCCCCCGGTTCCCCCCGGGCCCCGCCGCCGCCCCGGCAGCTCCCGGCGTGCCCCGCGCGGCCCCGCCTGATTGACAGCGGGCTAAGCCCCGCCTCTCCCTCGCTTTTCGCCAATCGCGTGGCTCCTCTCGCTAAACCACGCCCACCGCGGGAAGATCCCTGAGGGAAAGCCCCGCCCACTCGCAGGGACCAATGGCGGCGCTTTTGTGTGGCCACGCCCTCTGCTCCCCGCGGGGGATGCTGGGAGTTGTATGCGGTGCTTGGTGTAGGGACTACAAGTCCCAGCGTGCCTTGCGCAGCGACGCCATGTTGAGGCGGGGGTTCTTAAAGGGGGTTTCGGGGGGGTTTTGGGGGCGAATTTTGGGGTCCTGGGGTAGATTTGGGGCTGGTTTTGGGGGGTCTGAGGTAGATTTTGGTGTCCTGGGTGTGTTTTGGAGGTCCTGAGGTGGATTTGGGGGTGAACTCGAGGGTACTGAGGTTGATTTTGAGGTGCTGATTTGGTTTTTGAGGTAGATTTTGGGGGTCCTGGGTTGGTTTTGGGGTTCCGAGTTGGTTTTCAGGTAAATTTGAGGTTCCTCGTTTGGATTTGGGGGAAACCTGAGGCTCCTGGGTTGGATTTTGGCCATCCCGGGTTGGATTTGGGGTAAATTTGAGGCTTTGGGGTAAATTTAAGGCTCCTGGGTTGAGTTTTGGCCATCTCAGGTTGGATTTCGGGGTAAATTTGAGGTTCCTTCGTTTGATTTTGGGGTAAATTTGAGGTTCCTTGGTTGGATTTTGGGGTAAATTTGAGACTTTAGGCTAAGTTTAAGGGTCCTGGGTTGAGTTTTGGCCATCCCCAGTTGGATTTTGGGGTAAATTTGAGGTTTTGGGGTAAATTTAACAATCCTGGGTTGGGTTTTGACCCTCCCTGGTTGTGTTTTGGGGTTGTGGATGGAATTTGGGATCCCCATGTTCTGTTTTGGGGCTGTGGATGTTATTTAGGGTCCCCAGGACCCCCCAGATGTTATTTGGGATCCCCCTGAACTTTTTCTGTCCCCCAGGACCCCTCCTGGCCCTCGTCCAGCCCCAGCTCACCCCGAGCCCTCGGAGGGGATGCGTGGGGTTTTATTTAGGATCCCCATGTTCTGTTTTGGGGCTGTGGATGTTATTTGGAATCCCCAGGTTGTGTTTTGGGTTTGTGGGTGTTATTTAGGATCCCCAGGACCCCCATGGGTTCTGTTTTGGGGTCCCCCTGAACTCTGTCCCTCCCCCAGGACCCCTCCTGGCCCTCATCCAGTCCCAGCTCGCCCCAAGCCCCCGGTGGGGCCGTGTGGGGTTTTATTTAGGATCCCCAGGTTGTGTTTTGGGGCCATGGATGTTATTTGGGGTCCCCATGAGCTCTTTCCCTCCCCCAGGACCCCTCCTGGCCCTCGTCCAGCCCCAGCTCGCCCCGAGCCCCCGGAGGGGACGCGTGGGGTGTTATTTAGGATCCCCAGGACACCCATGGATGTTATTTAGGATCCCCAGGTTCTATTTTGGGGCCATGGATGTTATTTGGGATCCCTAGATTCTGTTTTGGGGCCATGAATGTTATTTAGGATTCCCAGGTTGTGTTTTGGGTTTGTGGATGTTATTTAGGATCCCCCTGACCCCCTGTCTCTCCCCCAGGACCCCTCCTGGCCCTCGTCCAGCCCCAGCTCGCCCCGAGCCCCCGGTGGGGACGCGTGGGGCTTTATTTAGGATCCCCCTGACCCCCATGGATGTTATTTAGGGTCCCCAGGTTCTATTTTGGGGCCATGGATGTTATTTGGGATCCCTAGATTCTGTTTTGGGGCCATGAATGTTATTTAGGATTCCCAGGTTGTGTTTTGGGTTTGTGGATGTTATTTACGGTCCCTATGAACTCTTTCTGTCCCCCAGGACCCCTCCTGGCCCTCGTCCAGCCCCAGCTCGCCCCGAGCCCCCGGTGGGGCCACATGGGGTTTTATTTAAGATCCCCAGGTTCTGTTTTGGGGCTGTGGGTGTTATTTAGGATCCCCAGGACCCCCATGGGTTCTGTTTTGGGGTCCTCATGAGCTCTGTCCCTCCCCCAGGACCCCTCCTGGCCCTCATCCAGCCCCAGCTCGCCCCGAGCCCCCGGAGGGGACGCGTGGGGCTCGGCTCCGGCCGCTCTCCGCACCATCGAGACCTTCGTCCGCAAAGCCAAATCGTCCAAGAAGCGCGCCCTGGCGCCGCCCGAGGCCAACATCCTGGACAAGATGCGCCTCAAGGACTCCCTGTTCGACATCCCCGCCCCCCAGAACCCGGCACCGCCGCCCCAAAAGCGCCGCGAGCGCCGCAACCGCCGGGGGGACGCGGGGCTCGGGGGGGGCTCGCGGGGCGGCCGCGACAATTCGCGGATCCGCGTGAAGAAAAGCAAAAAGCGGCGCTGGAAAAAAGGGGAGAGGGGAGTGCTGGGGAGGGGCTCGCCCAGCGAGGAGACGGATTCCGAGGAGGAGCCGCCCTCGCCGCCCCCACCGCCGCCCCCACCGCCGCCCCTGCCCCCCGAGGGGGGGAAATTGGGGGTGCTGGGGGGGCCCGGGGGGGTGCTGGGGGTGGGCAAGGAGGGGGGGAGCACCGAGACCAGCAGGGACGGAGACGGCAGCGACAGCGAGGGAGACGCCAGGGTCATGGATGAGGATATCATGGTGGAGTCGGGTGAGTCTGGGGGGATTTGGGGGTCTCAGGAAGGGATTTGGGGTCCCTGGCAGGAATGGGAGGGTCATGGAGGGGATTTAGGGGGGTCTCAGGAGAGTTTGGGGTCCCTGGAGAGGATTTAGGGGGGTCTCAGGGATATTTGGGGTGAGGTTTGGGGGTCTCAGGGGGATTTGGGGTCCCTGGAGGGGATGAGAGGGTCATGGATGAGGACATCATGGTGGAGTCGGGTGAGTCTGGGGGGATTTGGGGGGTCCTGGGGGGGATTTGGAGGGTCCTGGAGGGGGTCTGGAGTCCCTGGAGGGGATGGGAGGGTCATGGATGGGGACATCATGGTGGAGTCAGGTGAGTCTCGGGGGGTTTGGGGGATCTAGACGGGATTTGGACAGTCCTGGAGGAGATTTAGGGGGTCCTGGAGGAGATTTAGGGGGTCCTGGAGGGGATTTAGGGGGGTCTCAGGTGTATTTGGGGTGAGGTTTGGGGATCTCAGGGGGATTTGGGGTGACCTGGAGGGGATTTGGGGTGACCTGGAGGGGTTTGGGGTGAGGTTTGGGGGTCTCAGGGGAATTTGGGGTCCCTGGAGGGGATGGGAGGGTCATGGATGAGGACATCATGGTGGAGTTGGGTGAGTCTGGGGGAGTTTGGGGGGTCTGGAGGGGATTTGGGGTCCCTGGCAGGAATGGGAGGGTCATGGAGGGGATTTAGGGGGGTCCTGGAGGGGATTTAGGGGGGTCTCAGGAGAGTTTGGGGTCCCTGGAGAGGATTTAGGGGGGGTCTCAGGGGGATTTGGGATGAGGTTTGGGGGTCTCAGGGGGATTTGGGGTGAGGTTTGGGGGTCTCAGGGGAATTTGGGGTCCCTGGAGAGGATGGGAGGGTCATGGGTGAGGATATCATGGTGGAGTTGGGTGAGTCTGGGGGAGATTGGGGGGGTCTAGAGGGGATTTGGGGGGTCCTGGAGGAGATTTAGGGGGTCCTGGAGAGGATTTAGGGGGGTCTCAGGTGTATTTGGGGTGAGGTTTGGGGATCTCAGGGGTATTTGGGGTCCCTGGAGGGGATTTGGGGTGACCTGGAGGGGTTTGGGGTGAGGTTTGGGGGTCTCAGGGGGATTTGGGGTCCCTGGAAGGGATGGGAGGGTCATGGGTGAGGATATCATGGTGGAGTTGGGTGAGTCTGGGGGGATTTGGGGGGTCTAGAGGGGATTTGGGGGGTCCTGGAGGGGGTTTAGGGGGGCCTCAGGGGGATTTGGGGTGAGGTTTGGGGGTCTCAGGGGGATTTGGGGGGGTCTCAGGGGATGGGAGGGTCATGGATGAGGATATCATGGTGGAGTCGGGTGAGTCTGGGGGTCCTGGAGGGGATTTGGGGGGTCCTGGAGGGGGTCTGGAGTCCCTGGAGGGGATGGGAGTGTCATGGATGGGGACATCATGGTGGAGTCGGGTGAGTCTGGGGGTTTGGGGGGGATTTGGGGTCCCTGGAGTGGATGGGAGGGTCATGGACGGGATTTGGGGGGTATCTCAGGGGTATTTGAGGTGAGGTTTGGGGGTCTCAGGGGGATTTGGGGGGTCCCTGGAGGGGATGGGAGGGTCATGGACGGGGACATCATGGTGGAGTCGGGTGAATTTTGAGGAAAATTTGGGGGTCCTGGAGGGAATTTGGGGTCCTGGAGGGGACTTAGGGGGCCTGGAGGGGATTTAGGGGGCTCTCAGGGGTATTTGGGGTGAGGTTTGGGGGTCTCAGGAGGGTTTAATTTTTTGGGATTTTTTTTGGGATTTTTTAGGTGATGATTCGTGGGATTTGATCAATTTCTACTACTGACAAAATCCCTTTTTTTAACATTTTTGGGATTTATTGGGTGTGGGATTTGATCACCTGCTACTGCCAAAATCCCTTTTTTTAACATTTTTGGATTTTTTTAGGTGTGGGATTTGATCACCTGCTACTGCCAGAAACCCATTTTTAACATTTTTTGGGTTTTTTTTAGGTGATGACTCGTGGGATTTGATCACCTGCTACTGCCAAAAACCCTTTTTTAGTTTTTTTGGGTTTTTTTGGGCTTATTTAGGTGATGATTTGTGGGATTTGATCCCGTGCTACTGCCAAAATCCCTTTTTTTAACATTTTTTGGATTTTTTTTGGTGTGGGATTTGATCACCTGCTACTGCCAAAATCCCTTTTTTTAACGTTCTTTGGGTATTTTTGGGTTTATTTAGGTGATGACACGTGGGATTTGATCACCTGCTACTGCCAAAATCCCTTTTTTTAACATTTTTTGGGTTTTTTCAGGTGATGACTCGTGGGATTTGATCACCTGCTACTGCCAAAAACCCTTTTTTAGTTTTTTTGGGGTTTTTTGGGCTTATTTAGGTGATGATTTGTGGGATTTCATCACCTGCTACTGCCAAAAACCCTTTTTTAAATTTTTTTTGGGTTTTTTTAGGTGATGACTCGTGGGATTTGATCACCTGCTACTGCCAAAATCCCTTTTTTCAACATTTTTTGGGTTTTTTAGGTGATGACTCTTGGGATTTGATCACCTGCTACTGCCAAAAACCCTTTTTTTAATTTTTTTGGGATTTTTTGGGTTTTTTCAGGTGATGATTTGTGGGATTTGATCACCTACTACTGCCAAAATCCCTTTTTTTAATGTTTTTTGGGTATTTTTGGGTTTTTTCAGGTGATGACTCGTGGGATTTGATCACCTGCTACTGCCAAAAGCCCTTTGCCGGCCGGCCCATGATCGAGTGCAGCCAGTGCGGCACCTGGATCCACCTGTCGTGCGCCAAGGTGAAGAAGAACAACGTCCCCGACGTCTTTTATTGCCAAAAATGCCGCGAGGGGCCGCGCCGGGCCGGCCCCGCCGCGCCGCGCGCCAACGCCGAGCCCTGAGCCCCCCCCGGGGAGGGGGTGCCCCAAGTCCCCAACTGGGGGTGCCCCAAATCCCCAACTTGGGGTGCCCCAAATCCCCACTTTGGGGTCTGACCCTCCCTGGAACTCTGGGGTTTGGGGGCTGGGAGCTGCTCCCAAAAAAGAGAAGTTGGGGTTTGTGCCGGTCCCAAAATTTGAGATTTTGGGGGTTGGAACCTCGCCCCAAAAATGTAAAGTTTGGGGTTGGAACCTCTCCCTAAAATTGTGAGGTTTTAGGGGTGGGAAGGTGCCCAGAATTTCAGATTTGGGGGTGGGAAGTGCCCAAAATTTGAGATTTTGGGGTGGGAAGAACCCAGAATTTGAGATTTTGGGAATGAGAAGGTGCCCAGAATTAGATTTTGGAGGTTGGAACCTTGCCCCAAAAATATAAAGTTTGGGGTTGGACCCTCTCCCTGAAATTGTGAGGTTTTGGAGGTTGGAAGGTGCCCAAAATTTGAAATTTTGGGGTTGTGATCTCTCTTGAAATTCAGAGGTTTGGGGTTTGGAACTTACTCCCAAAATTGTGAAGATTTGGGGGTTGGAAGGTGCCCAAAAATTGAGATTTTGGGGGTTGGAACCTCCCTCCATCAAACTGTGAGGGTTTGGGGTTTGTAAAACCCCTGAAATTTTGAGATTTCGGGTCCCTGTCCCTCAGAACTGGGGAGGTTTGGGGGTCTTTTACCACCCCCCGTGAGCTGTGGGGTTTTGGGGTTCAGGTTAAATTTAGGGGGCGGGTTTGGGGTCCCTCATCTGCAGGACAGGAGGGTTTTGGGGTCCCATTTTGGGGTACAGCATTTGGGGGTCTCTTCCCCCAAATCATGAGATTTTGGGGTCCCCCACCCCCCCAGGAAAGGAGGGTTTGGGGGTTCTTCACCCCAGACAAAAAGGTTTTGGGGAGTCCCCCTAAAAGAGGGGGATTTTGGGGTGTTCCTTGCCCCAAATCATGAGATTTTGGGATGTCCCACCCCCCCCAGAAGAGGAGAATTTGGGGGCCCCGCACCCCAAACCAAGATTTGGGGAAAACTCCCCTCAAAGATGAGGTTTTGGGGTCCCCCACCCCAAAAATCAGCGAGTTTTGGGTTCCCCTGCCCCAGGTTCTGAGGTTTTGGGGTCCTGTTAAAATTTGGGGGGACCCCACTGAGTTGGTTTTTGGGGGTTTTTAACCCCCCCCAGGGTGTGAAGTTTTGGGGTTCTGCACCCCAGTTCATGAGGTTTGGGGGTGACCCAACCCCTGTGCAGGATTTGGGGGGGTCTGACCCCTGAATTGGGGAGGGGGATTTGGGGGTCCCTCGTCCCGGACTCCGAGGTTTTGGAAACAAGTTTTTTCATGTGTGTTATTTTTCTAAACGTTCCCTTGCACCCCACTTTTTTGGGGGGGACTCCCCCAAGTTTTTGGGGGTGCTTAGAGCATCATTTTGTGGGGGGGGGGGGCACCCCCAAAACAGGAAGGGTCTGTCCCAGTTTGGGGGGAGTTCAAGGGGGGAATTTGGGGGATTCCCCCTCCCCAAACCTCCCCCAGCTGGAATTTGGGGGTGCCCCCCCCCTCCCACCTTTTATTCCCTTCCCCTCTTTGTTTGAAGGATAATATTTTGGATTTCGGGGGGCTGCAGCCCCCCTCTGTTGTAAATAAACGGCGCCGTTGCTTCGTACCTGGGCGGGGTTCGTGTCTGTGTGTCCGTCTGCTGCACCCCAGAACTCCAAAAGGAGCCCCCAGAACGTGAGGGGAACATGGCTGAAAATGTGAGGGGGGAAAATGGCGGGAAATGTGAGGGGGAGAAAGTGGTGGAGAAACGTGAGGGGAGGAAAATGGCGGAGAAATGTGAGGGGAGAAAGGGCGGGAAATGTGAGGGGAAAATGGCTGAAAACGTGAGGGGGGAAAATGGCGGGAAATGTGAGGGGGAGAAAATGGCGGAGAAACGTGAGGGGGGAAATGGCCGGAAATGTGAGGGGGAGAAAATGGCGGAGAAATGTGAGGGGGAGAAAATGGCGGAGAAAAGAGGGGGAAAAGGGCGGGAAACGTGAGGGGGAAGATGGTGGAGAAACGTGAGGGGGAAAAAGGGTGGGAAATGTGAGGGGAGGAAAATGGCAGAAAACGTGAGGGGGAGAAAATGGCAGAAAACGTGAGGGGGGGAAATGGCGGAAAATGTGAGGCGGGGAAAGGGCAGGAAATGTGAGGGGAAAAGAGCAGGAAACGTGAGGGGAAAATGGCTGAAAACGTGAGGGGGAAAAATGGCGGGAAATGTGAGGGGAGGAAAATGGCGGAAAAATGTGAGGGGGGAAAATGGCAGAAAACACGAGGGGGGAAAAAGGGCGGGAAACGTGAGGGGGAAGATGGCAGAAAATGTGAGGGGAAAAGAGAGGGAAACGTGAGGGGAAATGGTGGAAAAATGTGAGGGGGAAGATGGCGGAGAAATGTGAGGGGGAAAAATGGCGGGAAATGTGAGGGGAGGAAAATGGCGGAAAAATATGAGGGGGGGGAATGGTGGAAAAACGTGAGGGGAAAATGGCTGAAAATGTGACGGGGAAAGGGGCGGGAAATGTGAGGGGGGGAAAGGGCAGGAAATGTGAGGGGAAAAGAGGGAAATGTGAGGGGAAAATGGCTGAAAATTTGAAGGGAAAAAGGGTGGGGAAAAAAAGGGAAAAGGGGCAGAAAACATGAGGGGGAAAAGAGAGGGAAACGTAAGGGGAAATGGTGGGAAGCGGGAGAGATAAAAGGTAGGGAATGTAAGGGGGAAAAGGGCGGGAAACATGAGGGGAAATGGTGAGAAACGTGAGGGAGAAATGGTGACAAATGTGAGGGGAAAAGGGCAGGAAATGTGAGGGGGAAAAGGCCGAAAATGTGAAGGGAAAAGAGCAGGAAACGTGAGGGGAAAAGGGCAGGAAATGAGGTGAAAATTGTGGGAAGTGTGAGAGGGAAAAGGTCAGGAAATGTGAGGGGAAATGGTGAGAAACGTGAGGGGAAAATGGCTGAAAACGTGAGGGGAAAAGGGCGGGAAACATGACGGGGGAATGGTGGAAAAACGTGAGGGGGAAATGGTGAGAAACGAGGGGGAAAGCGAGAAATGTGAGGGGGAAATGGTGGGAAATGTGAGAGAAAAAAAAGGTAGGGAATATAAGGTGAAAAAGGTGGGAAATGTGAGAGGAAAAAGGGCAGGAAATGTGAGGGGAAATGGTGAGAAACGTGAGGGGAAAGGGTGGGAAACGTGAGGGGGAAGATGGCAGAAAATGTGAGGGGAAAAGAGAGGGAAACGTGAGGGGAAAAGAGAGGGAAATGTGAGGGGAAAATGGCTGAAAATGTGAGAGGGGAAAAAGGGTGGGAAATGTGAGGGGAAATGGTGAGAAGCATGAGGGGAGAAAGGGCGGGAAATGTGAGGGGGAAAAGGTGGGAAATGTGAGGGGAAAAGGTCAGGAAACATGAGGGGATAAAAGGTGGGAAACATGGGGGAAAAAGAGCAGGAAATTTGAGGGGATAAAAGGTGGGAAACATGAGGGGAAAAGAGCAGGAAATGTGAGGGGAAAATGGCTGAAAATGTGAGAGGGAAAAACGGCGGGAAATGTGAGGGGAAATGGTGAGAAGTGTGAGGGGCAAAGGGCGGGAAAAGTGAGGGGAAAAGAGGGAAACGTGAGGGGAAAATGGCTGAAAATGTGAGGGGAAAAAGGGCGGGAAAGTGTGAGGGGATAAAGGGTGGGAAATGTGAAGGGAAATGGTGAGAAGCATGAGGGGGAAAGGATGGGAAAAGTGAGGGGAAAAGAGAGGGAAACGTGAAGGGAAAAAGGATGGGAAAAAAAGGGAAAAGGGGCAGAAAACGTGAGGGGGAAAAGAGAGGGAAATGTGAGGGGGAAAAGGGCGGGAAACGTGAGGGGACAATGGCTGAAAATGTGAGGGGAAAAAGGGTGGGAAACGTGAGGGGAAAATGGTGGAAAACGTGAGGAGAGAAAAGAGCAGGAAATGTGAGGGGAAAAGAGAGGGAATATGAGGTGAAAATGGTGGGAAATGTGAGAGGAAAAAGGGCAGGAAACGTGAGGGGAAATGGTGAGAAACGTGAGGGGAAAAGGGCTGGAAAATTTGGGGAATGTGAGGGGGAAATGGTGGGAAACACGAGGAGAAAAAAATAAGAAATGTGAGGGAAGAAAGGTGGAAAATGTTAAGGAGGAATTAGGGGAAAGGTGAGGGGAAAATAGGGCAGGAAATGTGGGGAGAAAAGATGGCAGAAATGCAAGGGGGAATGGCAAAAATGTGAGGGGTGAAAGGTGGAAAATGTGAGGCGAAAAAAGGGGGGAAACGTTAGGGGAAAAGGGTGGGGACGTTTGAATAAACTCCTGGATTATTTAAACCAAAGACCCTAAAAATACTAAACACTGAAAACAGGAAAACCCCAATTTTCTCTTTAAGTTTTTAACATCACCTGTCCATTTGTGAGGGTTTTGCTTTAAATTAAATACTAAAAACAGTGGGAGAAACCAGACTAGTTTTTAAATTCAAATCCCTAAAACGCTTCAGTTCAGGGGGTTCTCCCAGAAAAATAAACCCTAAAAACAGTGAAAAAAACCCCAAATTTAATCCCTAAAAATCAAACCTTAGTTTAGAAACAGTGTTTCCTAAAACCAAACCCTAAAAAAATAAAAATTCACCTTAATTCGAGCTGTTTTAGCCGCGCGTCCGACCCTTTAAACCGTGCCCCTCACGCCACGCCCCGCCCACATCAACCGTCACCATGGCAACAAGCCCGGGCTAAATATAACCTCGCCTCATTAGCATAAATTAGCATATGGGAAATGGGCGTGTTCACTACGTTTCCCAGCGTGCCCCGCGCGCCCCCAGGCCACGCCCCCGGCCGTGACCTTGTGTGAGGGGAAGGGGGGGGGGCGTGGGGACACCCCGGGGACGCCCCCGGATTTATCGCGACAGCGGCGACAGCCACAGCGACAGCGGCGACATGGCGGGGCTGGGGATGGGAGCGGGGCTGCGGCTGCTGCGGCGGATCCCGCCCGGGTGAGAAACACCAAAATTTGGGGTTTTGGGGGAGTCTTGGAAGGTTCTGGAAGTTGGGGGGTCCTGAGGGTTTGGGGGTGTTTGGGGTTTTTTTTGTGGGGGGTTGGGATTTTGGGGGTTCCGGGATTGGGATTTTGGGGGGTCTGGGATTTAAGGGGGTTTCTTGGATTTTTGGGGGTTCCCTGAATTCGGGTGGGGGGGTTCTGGAAGGTTCTGGAAGTTTGGGATTTCTGGGGTTTGGGGGGTCCCGGGCTGAGGAATTTGGGGAATCCCGGAGCTTTTTTGGAGCTCTGGGATTTAGGGGCGGGGGGGATCCCAAATCTTGTGGGAATTTTGGGGAACCCCCAGAATTTGGAGAGGAGGGGGATGAGAATTTGAGGGGGGGGGGGTCCCAGAGGTTTTTTTTGGGGTTTTTTTAACCCCCCCCACCCCTCAATCCACAGATTTGGGGGGTCCCGGCTGCAGAGCAGGCACAAGGCGCAGGTAAAGACCCCAAAAAACCCCAAAATCCCAAAAAAATCTCCTTAAATCCTTCCCAAATCCTCCCCAAACCCCCAAAATCGGATCCCAAAACAATCCCAGACCCCGCCCCCCCCCCACGTGCGTGACGTCAGAACTGGGGCAAAGGTCGGGCGGTGGAAACTGGGGGAAAGGTCAAGGGCAGGGTGGGGGGGGGGAGACACCTGGGGGGGTTTGAGGGAATTTGGGGGGAATTTTGGGGGGTCCTGAGGGGATTTTGGGGCTATTTGAGCATCCTGGAGGGGATTTGGGGGTGTCCTGGAGGGGATTTGGGGGAATTTTGGGAGATCCTGGGGGAATTTTGGGGGGTCCTGGGGGGGTTTATGGGGGGTCCTGGGGGGGTTTTGGGGCTATTTGAGCATCCTGGAGGGGATTTGGGGGTGTCCTGGGGGGGATTTTGGGGGGTCCTGGGGGGGTTTATGGGGGTCCTGAGGGGGTTTTGGGGTTATTTGAGCATCCTGGATGGAATTTGGGGGTGTCCTGGAGGGGATTTGTGGGGGTCCTGGGGGGGTTTGGGGGAATTTTGGGGGGTCTTGGGGGAATTTTTGGGGGTCCTGAGGGGATTTTGGGGCTATTTGAGCATCCTGGATGGAATTTTGGGGAGTTTTGGGGTGATTTGGGGGAATTTTGGGGGGTCCTGGGGGGGATTTGGGGGAATTTTGGGGGGCCCTGGGGGGGCTTGGGGGAATTTTTGGGGGTCCTGAGGGGATTTTGGGGCTATTTGAGCATCCTGGATGGAATTTTGGGGAGTCCTGGGGGGATTTGGGGGAATTTTGGGAGATCCTGGGGGAATTTTGGGGGGTCCTGAGGGGGTTTTGGGGCTATTTGAGCATCCTGGATGGAATTTGGGGGTGTCCTGGAGGGGATTTGGGGGCGTCCTGGGGGGATTTGGGGGAATTTTTGGGGGTCCTGGGGGGGTTTTGGTGTTATTTGAGCATCCTGGATGAAATTTGGGGGTTTCCTGGGGGGTTTAGGGGGGTCCTGGGGGGGATTTGAGGGAATTTTTGGGGGTCCTGAGGGGATTTTGGGGCTATTTGAGCATCCTGGATGAAATTTGGGGGTTTCCTGGGGGGTTTTGAGGGAATTTTGGGGGGTCCTGGGGGAATTTTGGGGGTCCTGAGGGGGTTTTGGGGCTATTTGGGCATCCTAGAGGAGATTTGGGGGTGTCCTGGATGGGATTTGGGGGAATTTTGAGGCTCCTGGAGGGGATTTTGGGGTTCCTGGATGAGTTTGGGGGATCCTGAGGGGGTTTTGGGGAGGGAATTTGGGGGAGCTCGGTGGGATTTTGGGGTCCAGGATGATTTTTGGGGGGTCCTGGAGGGGATTTTGGGGTCCAGGATGATTTTTGGGGGGTCCTGGAGGGGATTTTGGGGGGTCCTGGGGGAGATTTTGGAATTTTGGGGATAATTTTGAGGGTCTCTGATGATTTTTTGGGGTTTTTCCCCCCCTTTTCCAGGCTGTGCTCCCCAAAACTGGAACCTCCACGGCCACAGCAGCCCCCCCAAAATCCCAGAGCAGCCTCGAGGTGAGTGGGGGGTCCTGGGAGGGGTTTTGGGGGTCCTGGGGGGATTTTGGGGGGTCCTGGAGGGGATTTGGGGGGATTTTGGGGTACTGAAGAATATTTTGGGGGGTCCTGGAGGGGATTTTGGGGTTCCCAGAGGGAATTTTGGGATTCCCAGAGGAATTTTTGGGTTCCCAGAGGGATTTTTGGATTTCCAGAGGGATTTTTGGGGGTTTCTGGGAGGAATTTTTGGGGTTCCCAGAGGGAATTTTTTGGGTTCCCAGAGGGAATTTTGGGGTTCCCAGAGGAATTTTTGGGTCTCTCAGAGGAATTTTGGGGGTCCTGGAGGGGATTTTGGGTTCCCAGAAGGATTTTTGGGGTTCCCAGAAGGATTTTGGGGCTCCCTGAGGGATTTTGGGGTTTCTTGGAGGGAATTTTGGGGTTCCCTGAGGGAATTTTGGGGTTCCCAGAGGAATTTTTGGGATTCCCAGAGAGGATTTTTGGGGTTCCCAGAGGAATTTTTGGGTTCCCAGAGGAATTTTTGGGGTTCCCAGAGGAATTTTGATGGTTCTGGGAGGAATTTTGGGTTTCCCTGAGGAATTTTTGGGGCTCCCAGAGGAATTTTTGGGTTTCCAGAGGGAAGTTTTGGGATTCCCAGAAGGACTTTTGGGATTCCCAGAAGGATTTTTGGGGCTCCCAGAAGGATTTTTGGGGCTCCCTGAGGGATTTTGGGGTTTCTTGGAGGGAATTTTGGGGTTCCCAGAGGAATTTTTGGGGTTCCCAGAGGATTTTTGGAGTTCCCAGAGAGGATTTTTGAGGGTCCTGAGGGGATTTTGGGGTTTCTTGGAGGGGTTTTGGGTTTCCCAGAGGGATTTTTGGGTTCCCAGAGAAATTTTTGGGGCCCTGGTGGGGATTTTTGAGGTTCCCAGAGGAATTTTTGGGGTTCCCAGAGGGAATTTTGGGATTCCCAGAGGAATTTTTGGGTTTCCAGAGGGATTTTTGGGGTTCCAGAGTGGATTTTTGGGGCTTCTGGGAGGAATTTTGGGGTTCTAAGGGGGAATTTTTGGGATTCCCAGAGGGGTTTTGGGGTCCTGGAGAGGATTTTGGGGTTTCAGGGAGGAATTTTGGGGTTCTAAGGGGGAATTTTTGGGTACCCAGAGAGAATTTTTGGGGTTTCTGGGTGGAATTTTTGGGTTCCCAGAGGGATTTTTGGGGTTTCTTGGAGGGGATTTTGGGATTTCTTGGAGGGATTTTGGGGTCCTGAGGGGATTTTGGGTTTCCCTGAGGAATTTTGGGGTTTCTTGGAAGGATTTTGGTGTTTCTTGGAGGGATTTTGGTGTTTTTGGGGTGCCCCTGAGCTCTTTTTTCCCCCCAGGAATCCAAGTCCTTCGCCGTGGGGATGTTCCTGGGGCGCCTCAACGCCGAGCAGGTGTTCCCCTACCCCTCAGGTGGGCACAGCTCGGGGGTTGGGGGAATTTGGGGAATTTTGGGACAATGTTTGGAAATTTTGAGCAAAATCTGGGGAGATTCAGGGGAATTTTGGGGGAATTTGAGGCAACTTTGGGACAATTTGGGGTAAAATCTGGGGAAATTTTGTGGAAATTTTGTGAAAATTTTGTGGAAATTTGGAATAAAATGTGTGGAAATTCAAGAGAGTTTGAAGAGAATTTGAGAGAAAATTTAGGTGAATTTTGGGGGAATTTGGGGTAAAATCTGAGGAAATTCAGGGGAATTTTAAAGGAATTTAAGGAGATTTTTGGGGCCATTTGGGGTAAAATCTGGGGAATTTAAAGGAGAATTTTGTGGAAGTTTTGTGGAAATTTGGAATAAAATCTGTGGAAACTCAGGAGAATTTGAGAGAAAATTTAGGGGAATTTTGGGGAAATTTTGGGGAATTTTAAGGGAATTTAAGGAGAATTTTGGGGCAATTTGGGGTAAAATCTGGGAAATTTAGAGGAGAATTTTGTGGAAATTGTGGAAATTGTTTGGAAATTTGGAATAAAATCTGTGGAAATTCAGGGGAATTTTGGGGGAATTTTGGAGAAAATTTAGGTGAATTTGGGGGGAATTTGGGGTAAAATCTGGGGAAATTTAGGGGAATTTTAAGGGAATTTAAGGAGAATTTTGGGACAATTTGGGGTAAAATTTGGGGAAATTTAGAGGAGAATTTTGTGGAAGTTTTGTGGAAATTTGGAATAAAATCTGTGGAAATTTGGGGGAATTTTGGGGAAAATTTGGGGGAATTCAGGGGAATTTTAAGGGAATTTAAGGAGATTTTTGGGGCAGTTTGGGGTAAAATCTGGGGAAATTTTGTGGAAATTTTGTGGAAATTTTGTGGAAATTTTGTGGAAATATTGTGGAAATTTGGAATGAAATCTGTGGGAATTTTGGGGGAATTTTGGGGAAAATTTGAAGAAATTTTGGGGAATTTTAAGGGAATTTAAGGAGAATTTTGGGACAATTTGGGGTAAAATCTGGGAAATTTAGAGGAGAATTTTGTGGAAATTCTGTGGAAATTTGAATAAAATCTGGGGAAATTCAGGGAAATTTTGGGATAAAATCTGGGGAAATTTAGGGGAATTTTGGGGGAATTTGGGGTAAAATCTGGGGAAGTTTTGAAGAGATTTAGGAGGATTTAAAGATAATTTTGTGGAGATTTTGTAGACATTTGGAATAAAATCTGGGGAAATTCGGGGGAATTTTGGGTAAAATCTGAGGAAATTCAGGGGAATTTTAAGGGAATTTAAGGAGATTTTTGGGGCCCTTTGGGGTAAAATTTGGGGAAATTTTGTGAAAATTTTGTGGAAATTTGGAATAAAATCTGTGGAAATTCAGGGGAATTTTGGGGGAAATTTGGGGAATTTTGGGGAATTTTAAGGGAATTTAAGGAGAATTTTGGGGGAATTTGGGGTAAAATCTGGGGAAATTTAGAGGAGAATTTTGTGAAAATTTTGTGGAAATTTGGAGTAAAATCTGTGGAAATTCAGGGGAATTTTGGGGAAATTTTGGGGAAAATCTGGGGAAATTTAGGGGAATTTTGGGGAATTTAAGGAGAATTTTGGGACAATTTGGGGTAAAATCTGAGGAAATTTAGAGGAGAATTTTGTGGAAATTTTGTGGAAATTGTTTGGAAATTTGGAATAAAATCTGTGGAAATTCGGGGGAATTTTGGGGGAAATTTGGGGAAATTCAGGGGAATTTTAAGGGAATTTAAGGAGAATTTTGGGGCAATTTGGGGTAAAATCTGGGGAAATTTAGAGGAGAATTTTGTGGAAGTTTTGTGGAAATTTGGAATAAAATCTGGAAATTCAGGGGAATTTTGGGATAAAATCTGGGGGAATTTTGGGGAAATTTTGTGGTAATTTGGGGTAAAATCTGGAGAAATTCAGGGGAATTTTAAAGGAATTTAAGGAGATTTTTGGGGCCATTTGGGGTAAAATCTGGGGAAATTTAGAGGAGAATTTTGTGGAAATTTTGTGGAAATTTGGGATAAAATCTGTGGAAATTCGGGGAAATTTTGGGATAAAATCTGGGGAAATTTAGGGGAATTTTGGGGGAATTTGGGGTAAAATCTGGGGAAGTTTTGAAGAGATTTAGGAGGATTTAAAGATAATTTTGTGGAAATTTTGTGGAAATTCTGTGGAAATTTGGAATAAAATCTGTGGAAATTCAGGGGAATTTTGGGGGAATTTTGGGTAAAATCTGAGGAAATTTTGGGGAATTTTAGGGGAATTTAAGGAGAATTTTGGGGCCATTTGGGGTAAAATCTGGGGAAATTTTGTGGAAATTTCGAATAAAATCTGTGGGAAATTTGGGGAAAATTTGGGGAAATTTTGGGGAATTTTAGGAGAATTTAAGGAGAATTTTGGGGCCATTTGGGGTAAAATCTGGGGAAATTTAGAGGAGAATTTTGTGGAAATTTGAATAAAATCTGTGGAAATTTGGGGGAATTTTGGGGAAATTTTGGGGAAAATTTGGGGGAATTTAGGGGAATTTTAAGGCAATTTAAGGAGAATTTTGGGGCCATTTGGGGTAAAATCTGGGGAAATTTAGAGGAGAATTTTGTGAAAATTTTGTGGAAACTTGGAGTAAAATGTGTGGAAATTCAGGGAAATTTTGGGATAAAATCTGGGGAAATTTAGAGGAGAATTTTGGGGGAATTTGTGGAAATTTTGAGGCAATTTGGGAGGAATTTTGGGGGAATTTGGGGTAAAATCTGGGGAGATTTAGAGGAGATTTAAGGGAATTTTTGGGTGATTTTGGAGGAGTTTGGGAGAAAATTTAGGGAGGAATTTTGGAATAATTTCATGACAATCTCAGGACAATTTTGAGATATTTTCAGGACAATTTTGGGATAATTTTGGGATAATTTTGATAAAATTTCAGGACAATTTTGGAATAATTTCATGACAATCTCAGGACTGTTTCAGGATAATTTTGATATAATTTTGGGCCAATTTTGGGTTAAATTTTCCTTTTTTTCCCCCGCCCCAGTGCTGACAGAGGAGCAGGAACAAACCCTGCAGGAGCTCGTGGGGCCCCTCAGCCGCTTCTTTGAGGTCAAAAACCCAAAATTCCTCCCAAAATTCCTCCAAAATTCCCTCAAAATCCCCCAAAATTTCCCCCAAATTCGCAAATTTCCCCCAAAATCCCTTCCAAAATTCACAAATTCTCCCCCAAAATTCCCAAATCCCCCCCAAATTCCCCCCAAAATTTCCCAAATTCCCCCCAAAATCCCTCCCAAAATTCCCAAATTTCACCCAAAATTCCCAAAATCCCCCAAAAATTCCCCCAAAATCCCCCCAAAATTCCCCAGAGTTCCCTCAAAATTCCCCAAAATTCTCAAAAATTCCCCCAAAATTCCCCAAAAATTCCCAAAATTCCCCAAAATTCTCCGCAAAATTCCCCAAATTTCCCCCAAAATTCCCAAATCTCCCCCAAAATTCCCCCAAATCCCCCCCAAATTCCCCCTAAAATTCCCAAATCCCCCCAAATTCCCCCCAAATTTCCCAAAATTCCCCAAAAATCGCCAAACTTTCCTCAAAATTCCCCAAATTTCCCCAAAATTCCCCCCAAATTCCCAAAATTCCCCCCAAAATCCCCCCAAAATTCCCAAATTTCCCCCAAAATTCCCCAAATTTTCCCCTCCCAGCCCTGCACTGAAACCCTCTGGAATTCCAGGAGCTCTCCCCAAATTCCCCAACCCCCCAAAATTCCCAAATCCCCCCCAAATTCCCAATCCCTGCACAGGAGGTGAACGACCCCGCCCAGAACGACGCTCTGGAGAAGGTGGAGGACGAGACCATGAAAGGGTTAAAGGAGCTGGGGGCCTTTGGGCTGCAGGTGCCCCCCGAGTTCGGGGGGCTGGGGCTCAACAACACCCAGGTGGGGCTCCCAGTAACTCCCAGTTCATCCCAGTAACTCCCAGTAAATCCCAGTAACTCCCAGTTCTGTCCAAAATCCCCCAAATTCTCCTTTGGGCTGCAGGTGCCCCCCGAGTTCGGGGGGCTGGGGCTCAACAACACCCAGGTGGGGCTCCCAGTATATCCCAGTCCTTCCCAGTTCATCCCAGTAACTCCCAGTTCATCCCAGTGACTCCCAGTATATCCCAGTTCATCCCAGTTCCGTCCAAAATTCCCCAAATTCTCCTTAATCCACCACAAATCCGCCTTAAAGTCACCCAAAACTCCTTCCCAGTAACTCCCAGTAACTCCCAGTTCATCCCAGTGACTCCCAGTGACTCCCAGTAACTCCCAGTTCATCCCAGTAACTCCCAGTATATCCCAGTATATCCCAGTTCATCCCAGTAAATCCCAGTTCATCCCAGTGACTCCCAGTTCATCCCAGTGACTCCCAGTGACTCCCAGGGACTCCCAGTTCATCCCAGTAACTCCCAGTAACTCCCAGTGACTCCCAGTTCATTCCAGTTCATCCCAGTAACTCCCAGTGACTCCCAGTTCATCCCAGTGACTCCCAGTAACTCCCAGTAACTCCCAGTTCATCCCAGTAACTCCCAGTAACTCCCAGTTCATCCCAGTAACTCCCAGTAACTCCCAGTAAATCCCAGTGACTCCCAGTTCATCCCAGTAACTCCCAGTTCATCCCAGTTCATCCCAGTATATCCCAGTTCATCCCAGTGCCTCCCAGTAACTCCCAGTGACTCCCAGTAACTCCCAGTGACTCCCAGTAAATCCCAGTTCCTTCTTAGTAACTCCCAGTGACTCCCAGTTCATCCCAGTGACTCCCAGTTCATCCCAGTGACTCCCAGTTCATCCCAGTAACTCCCAGTTCATCCCAGTGATTCCCAGTGACTCCCAGTGACTCCCAGTAACTCCCAGTGAGTCCCAGTTCATCCCAGTAACTCCCAGTGACTCCCAGTTCATCCCAGTAACTCCCAGTGACTCCCAATAACTCCCAGTGACTCCCAGTTCATCCCAGTAACTCCCAGTGACTCCCAGTTCATCCCAGTAACTCCCAGTAACTCCCAGTGACTCCCAGTAACTCCCAGTGACTCCCAGTAACTCCCAGTGACTCCCAGTTCATCCCAGTAACTCCCAGTAACTCCCAGTTCATCCCAGTGACTCCCAGTTCATCCCAGTAACTCCCAGTAACTCCCAGTTCATCCCAGTAACTCCCAGTGACTCCCAGTTCATCCCAGTGACTCCCAGTATATCCCAGTGACTCCCAGTCCTTCCCAGTGACTCCCAGTGACTCCCAGTTCATCCCAGTAACTCCCAGTGACTCCCAGTGACTCCCAGTTCATCCCAGTAACTCCCAGTGACTCCCAGTGACTCCCAGTTCATCCCAGTTCATCCCAGTCCATCCCAGTAACTCCCAATAATTCCCAATGACTCCCAGTAACTCCCAGTTCATCCCAGTTCCCTCCCAGTGACTCCCAGTCCCTTCCAGTAACTCCCAGTAACTCCCAGTTCATCCCAGTTCATCCCAGTTCATCCCAGTTCCTTACCAGTGACTCCCAGTAACTCCCAGTTCATCCCAGTAACTCCCAGTTCATCCCAGTAACTCCCAGTTCATCCCAGTAACTCCCAGTCCCTCCCAGTAATTCCCAGTTCATCCCAGTAACTCCCAGTCCCTCCCAGTTCCCCCCAGTAACTCCCAGTCTCTCCCAGTACGCGCGGCTGGTGCAGATCGTTGGCCAGCACCATCTGGGTGTGGGGATCACTCTGGGCTGGGGACCCCTCAAAGCCCCCCAGAACCCCCTGAATTCCCTCCCCCAGTCCCTCCCAGTCCCTCCCAGTTCCCCCCAGTCCCTCCCAGTCCCTCCCAGTCCCCCCCAGTAACTCCCAGTTCCCCCCAGTACACGCGGCTGGTGCAGATCGTTGGCCAGCACGATCTGGGTGTGGGGATCACTCTGGGCTGGGAACCCCCCAGAACCCCCCCAGAACCCCCTGAATTCCCTCCCCCAGTAACTCCCAGTCCCTCCCAGTAACTCCCAGTCCCTCCCAGTTCCCCCAGTACGCGCGGCTGGTGCAGATCGTTGGCCAGCACGATCTGGGTGTGGGGATCACTCTGGGCTGGGGACCCCCCAAACCCCCCCAGAACCCCCTGAATTCCCTCCCCCAGTCCCTCCCACTCCCTCCCAGTCCCTCCCAGTCCCCCCCAGTCCCTCCCAGTTCCCCCCAGTAACTTCCAGTTCCCCCCAGTAACTTCCAGTAACTCCCAGTAACTCCCAGTCCCTCCCAGTTCTGTCCAAAATCCCCCAAATTCTCCTTCATCCACCCCAAATCCTCCCTAAAGTCACCCAAAACTGCCCCAGGCACCCCCTAAATTCACTCCCAGTGACTCCCAGTTCATCCCAGTAACTCCCAGTAACTCCCAGTAACTCCCAGTATATCCCAGTAACTCCCAGTAAATCCCAGTTCTGTCCAAAATCCCCCAAATTCTCCTTAATCCGCCCCAAACCTGCTCAGATTCACCCCAAATCCTCCCTGGAGTCACCCAAAACTGCCCCAGGACCCCCCTAAATTCAATCCCAGTCCCCCCCAGTCCCTCCCAGTCCCTCCCAGTCCCTCCCAGTCCCTCCCAGTCCCTCCCAGTAACTCCCAGTTCCCCCAGTACGCGCGGCTGGTGCAGATCGTTGGCCAGCACGACCTGGGGGTGGGGATCACTCTGGGCGCGCACCAATCCATCGGCTTCAAGGGGCTGCTGCTCTATGGGACCCCTCCCCAGAAGGAGAAGTACCTGCCCCGCCTGGCCACAGGTGAGAGCATCAAAATATCCTAAAATATCCCAAAATAAACCCAAAATAACATCCCAAACCATCCAACTCCCAGCAGTACCTGCCCCGCCTGGCCACAGGTGAGAGCATCAAAAATAAACCCAAAATATCCCAAATTATCCTGAAATAAACCCAAAATATCCCAAAATAAACCCAAATTATCCCAAAATAAACCCAAAATAAACTCAAAAATTCACCCAGAAGGAGAAGTTCCTGCCCCACCTGGCCACAGGTGAGAGCACCTGAAATAACCCAAAATAACCTGAAATAAACCCAAAATAAACAGCTGAAATCATCCAACCCCCAGCAGCACCTGCCCCGCCTGGCCACAGGTGAGAGCATCAAAAATAAACCCAAATTATCCTGAAATAAACCCAAAATAAACCCAAAAATTCCCCCAGAAGGAGAAGTACCTGCCCCGCCTGGCCACAGGTGAGAACACCTGAAATAAACCCAAAATAAACCCAAAATAAACCCAAAATAAACACCTGAAATCATCCAACCCCCAGCAGTTCCTGCCCCGCCTGGCCACAGGTGAGAGAACCCAAAATATCCTGAAATAAACCCAAAATAAACATCTCAAATCATCCAAACCCCAGCAGTACCTGCCCCGCCTGGCCACAGGTGAGAGCATCAAAATAAACCCAAAATATCCTAAAATAAACCCAAAATAAACCCAAAATAAACTCAAAAATTCACCCAGAAGGAGAAGTTCCTGCCCCACCTGGCCACAGGTGAGAGCAGCTAAAAACATCCTAAAATATCCCAAAATAAACCCAAAATAAATCCAAAATAAACAGCTGAAACCATCCAACCCCCAGCAGTACCTGCCCCGCCTGGCCACATGTGAGAGCAGTTAAAATATCACAAATAACATCCCAAAATATCACAAAATAAATCCAAAATATTCTGAAATAACATCTTAAAACATCCTAAAATAACATCCCGAAATATCCTAAAATAAACCCAAAATATCTCAAAATAAATCCAAAATAAACCCAAAATAAATCGAAATTATACCCAAAATAAACCCAAAATAACATCTCAAATCATCCAACCCCTAGCAGAACCTGCCCCACCTGGCCACAGGTGAGAGCATCAAAATATCCCAAAATATCCCAAAATATCCCAAAATAAACCCAAAATAAACCCAAAATATCTCAAAATAAACCCAAAATAAACCCAAAATAAACACCTGAAATCATCCAACCCCCAGCAGTACCTGCCCCGCCTGGCCACAGGTGAGAGCACCTGAAATAAATCCAAAATATCCAAAAATAAACCCAAAATAAACACCTGAAACCATCTAACCCCCAGCAGTACCTGCCCCGCCTGGCCACAGGTGAGAGCAGTTAAAATATCCCAAAATAAACCCAAAATAAACCCAAAATATCTCAAAATAAACCCAAAATATCCCAAAATAAACCCAAAATATCCCAAAATAAACCCAAAATAAACATCTCAAATCATCCAACCCCCAGCAGTACCTGCCCCGCCTGGCCACAGGTGAGAACACCTGAAATATCCCAAAATAAACCCAAAATATCCCAAATTATCTCCAAAAAATCCCCAAAGTATTCCAAAATATGCCAAGATAAACCCCAAATATCCCCAAAATAAACCCAAAATACCCTGAAATAACATCTTAAAACATCGCAAAATAACATCCCAAAATAAACTCAAAACATCCTAAAATAAACTCAAAATATCCCAAAATAAACCCAAAATATCCCAAATAAACCCAAAATATCCCAAAATAAACCCAAAATATCCCCAAAATAAACCTCAAATATCCCAAAATATCCAACAATAAACCTAAAATATCCCCAAATAAACCCAAATAATCCCAAAATAAACCCAAAATAAACAGCTGAAATCATCCAACCCCCAGCAGTACCTGCCCCGCCTGGCCACAGGTGAGAGAACCTGAAATAAACCCAAAATAAACCCAAAATAAACCCAAAATAAACACCTGAAATCATCCAGCCCCCAGCAGTACCTGCCCCGCCTGGCCACAGGTGAGAACATCAAAAATATCCAAAAATAAACCCAAAATATCCCAAAATAAACAGCTGAAATCATCCAGTCCCAGCAGTACCTGCCCCGCCTGGCCACAGGTGAGAACAGCCCCAAAATAACCCAAATTATCCCCAAAATAAACACCTGAAATCATCCAGCCCCCAGCAGAACCTGCCCCGCCTGGCCACAGGTGAGAGAACCTGAAATAAACCCAAAATATCCTGAAATAAACCCAAAATAAACCCAAAATAAACACCTGAAATCATCCAACCCCCAGCAGTTCCTGCCCTGCCTGGCCACAGGTGAGAACAGCTAAAATATCCAAAATAAACCCAAAATAAACCCAAAATAAACCTAAAAATTCACCCAGAAGGAGAAGTACCTGCACTGCCTGGCCACAGGTGAGAACAAACCCAAAATAACCCAAATTATCCCCAAAATAAACACCTGAAACCATCCAGCCCCCAGCAGAACCTGCCCCGCCTGGCCACAGGTGAGAACACCTGAAATACACCCAAAATAAACCCAAAATATCCTCAAAATATCCTGAAATAACATCCCAAAATATCCAACCCCCAGCAGTACCTGCCCCGCCTGGCCACAGGTGAGAACAGCTAAAATAACCCAAAATATCCCAAAATAAACCCAAAATAAACATCTCAAATCATCCAACCCCCAGCAGTACCTGCCCCGCCTGGCCACAGGTGAGAACAGTTAAAATATACCTAAAATATCCTGAAATAAACCCAAAATATCCCCAAAATAAACCCAAAATATCTCAAAATAAATCCAAAATAAACCCAAAATATCCCAAATAACATCCCGAAATATCCCAATTAATATCCCCAAATAAACCCAAAATGTCCCAAAATAAACCCAAAATATCCCAAAATATCCCAAAATAAACTGAAAATATTCCCAAAATATCCCAAAATAAACCCAAAATAAACCCAAAATAAACCCAAAATATCCCAAAATAAATCCAAATATCCCGAAATAACATCCCAAACACCCCAGAATAAACCCAAAATATCCCAAAATAAACCCAAAATATCCCCAAATAAACCCGAAAATCCTAAATAATGTCCCAAAATAAACCCAAAATATCCCCAAATATCCCAAAATAAACCCAAAATATCCCAAAATAAACCCAAAATAAACCCAAAATATTCTGAAATAACATCCCAAACACCCCAAAATATCCCAAAATAAACCCAAAATATTCTGAAATAACATCCCAAACACCCCAAAATATCCCAAAATAAACCCAAAATATTCTGAAATAACATCCCAAACACCCCAAAATATCCCAAAATAAACCCAAAATAAACCCAAAATATCCCAAAATAAACTCCAAAATAAACCCAAAATATCCCCAAATAAACCCAAAATATCCCCAAATAAACCCAAAATATCCCAAAATAAACCCAAATTATCCCAAAATAAACCCAAAATAAAGCTAAAATAAACCCAAAATCCCAAAATAAACCCCAAAATATCCCAAAATAGACTGAAAATATTGCCAAAATATCTCACAATATCCCAAAATATCCCAAAATAAACCCGAAATAAACCCAAAATAAACCTAAAATAAACCCAAAATCCCAAAATAAACCCAAAATATCCCCAAATATCCCCAAAATAAACCCAAAATAAACCCAAACTATCCCCAAATAACATCCCAAAAGCCCCCCAAATCCCCAAATTCCCCAAATTTCCGTTCCAGGGGAGTGGGTGGCGGCGTTCTGCCTGACGGAGCCGGGCAGCGGCTCGGACGCCGCCTCCATCCGCACCCGCGCCACCCCCAGCCCCTGCGGCACCTTCTGGACCCTGGACGGGGAGAAAATCTGGATCAGGTCGGGAATTTGGGGTTTGGGGAGGGGCTGGGGGGGCTCTGGGCACTGCAGGAAAAAATTTGGGGTGAAAATCCCAAAGTTTGGGGGAGTTCTGGGGGGGAAATACTGAATTTTAGGGGTTTTTTGGGTGGAAAATGGGGATTTTTGGGGGATTTTTTTTTTAATTTTGAGGGATTTTTTTGGGGTTTTGATCCTTGGATCCCAAAATTTGGGGGTTTGGGGCCAAAATCCCAAAGTTTGGGGGAGTTTTGGGGGGGAAATATTGAATTTTAGGGTTTTTTTTAATGGAAAATGTGGATTTTTTGGGGAATTTTTTTAATTTTGAGGGATTTTTTGGGGATTTTTATCTTTGGATCCCAAAATTTGGGGTTTGGGGAGGGGCTGGGGGGGCTCTGGGCACTGCAGGAAAAAATTTGGGGTGAAAATCCCAAAATTTGGGGGAGTTCTGGGGGGAAATATTGAATTTTAGAGTTTTTTTTGTTGTAAAAATGGGGATTTTTGGGGGGTTTTTAGTGGGATTTTGGAGGATTTTGGGGGATTTTTTTGGGGGTTTTGATCCTTGGATCCCAAAATTTGGGGGTTTGGGGTGAAAATCCCAAAGTTTGGGGGAGTTCTGGGGGGAAAATATTGAATTTTAGGGGTTTTTTGGGTGAAAAATGGGGATTTTTGGAGAATTTTTAGTGGGATTTTCAGGAATTTGGGGAATTTTTTTGGGGTTTTGATCCTTGGATCCCAAAATTTGGGGGTTTGGGGTGAAAATCCCAAAGTTTGGGGGAGTTCTGGTGGGGAAATATTGAATTTTAGTGGTTTTTTTAATAGAAAATGTGGATTTTTTGGGGAATTTTTTTAATTTTGAGGGATTTTTTGGGGATTTTTATCTTTGGATCCCAAAATTTGGGGTTTGGGGAGGGGCTGGGGGGCTCTGGGAACTGCAGGAAAAAATTTGGGGTGAAAATGCCAAAGTTTGGGGGAGTTCTGGGGGGAAAATATTGAATTTTAGGGGGTTTTTTGATGGAAAAATGGGGATTTTTGGGGGATTTTTAGTGGGATTTTGAGGGATTTTTTTTGGGTTTTGATCTTTGGATCTCAAAATTTGGAAGTTTGGGGTGAAAATCCCAAACTTTGGGGGAGTTTTGTTGGGAAACCATTGGATTTTAGGGGTTTTTGGGTCAAAAAATGTGGATTTTTTGGGGGATTTTTTTTAATTTTGAGGGATTTTTGGGGGGGTTTTATCTTTTGATCCCAAAATTTGGGGGGTTTGGGGAGGGGCTGGGGGGGCTCTGGGAACTGCAGAAAAAAATTTGGGGTGAAAATCCCAAAGTTTGGGGGAGTTCTGGGGGGAAAATATTGAATTTTAGGGGTTTTTTAATGGAAAAATGGGGATTTTTGGAGGATTTTTAGTGGGATTTTGAGGGATTTTTTTGGGGTTTTGATTCTTGGATTCCTGAAATTTGGGGGATTGGGACGAAAATCCCAAAGTTTGGGGGAGTTCTGGGGGGAAAATATTGAATTTTAGGGGTTTTTTGGGTGGAAAATGTGGATTTTTGGAGGATTTTTAGTGAGATTTTGGGGGGTTTTGAGGAACTTTGAAGGATTTTTTTTGGGTTTTGATCCTTGGATCCCAAAATTTGGGGGTTTGGGGCCAAAATCCCAAAGTTTGGGGGAGTTTTGGGGAGAAAAATTGAATTTTAGGGTTTTTTTGGGTGAAAAATGTGGATTTTGTGGTTTTTATTGTTTTTCCCCAGACCCCTGATGTTCTCCCCAAATCCCTGATTTTACCACCAAAATTCCCTGTTTTCCTCCCAAAAAATCCCAATTCTTTTCTCCTAAAATTCCCCATTTCTCCCCCCAAACCCCAATTTTTCCACAAAACTTTGGATTTTTTCCCCAAACCCCCAGTTTTTTTCCCCAGAATCCCCAAAATTCCCATTTTTTCACCCCAAATTCCCATTTTTTCACCCCAAATTCCCATTTTTCACCCCAAATTTATATTTATTTTTCTCAGTAATGGAGGCCTGGCTGAGCTGTTCATGGTTTTTACCCAAATTCCCATTTTTTAACCCAAATTTATATTTATTTATATTTTTTAACCCAAATTTGATTTATTTATTTTGCAGCAATGGAGGCCTGGCCGAGCTGTTCAGGTTTTTACCCAAATTCCCATTTTTTCACCCCAAATTTATATTTATTTATATTTATTTTCTCACAGCAATGGGGGTCTGGCCGAGCTGTTCACGGTTTTACCCAAATTTATATTTATTTATATTTTTTAACCCAAAATTTGATATTTTATTTGCAGTAACGGGGGCCTGGCCGAGCTGTTCACGGTTTTTACCCAAAATCCCATTTTTTAACCCAATTTTATATTTATATTTTTTTTTTCAGTAATGGGGGCCTGGCCGAGCTGTTCACGGTTTTTGCCCAAATTTATATTTATTTATATTTTTTAACCCAAATTTATATTTATATATATTTATTTTTCTCACAGCAATGGAGGCCTGACCAAGCTGTTCACGGTTTTTACCCAAATTCCCATTTTTTAACCCAAATTTATATTTATTTATATTTATTTCTCACAGCAATGGAGGCCTGGCCGAGCTGTTCACGGTTTTAACCCAAATTTATATTTATTTATATTTTTTAACCCAAATTTGATATTTTTGTTTTTCAGTAATGGAGGCCTGGCCGAGCTGTTCACGGTTTTTACCCAAATTCCCATTTTTCACCCCAAATTTATATTTATTTATATTTATTTATTTTTCACAGTAATGGAGGCCTGGCCGAGCTGTTCACGGTTTTACCCAAATTTATATTTATTTATATTTTTTAACCCAAATTTATTTTTATTTTTCACAGTAATGGAGACCTGGCCGAACTGTTCACGATTTTTGTCCCAAATTCCCATTTTTTAACCCAAATTTATATTTATTTTTTTCACAGTAATGGGGGTCTGGCCGAGCTGTTCACGGTTTTTACCCAAATTTATATTTATTTATATTTTTTAACCCAAATTTATTTATATTTTTTCTCACAGTAATGGAGGCCTGGCCGAGCTGTTCACGGTTTTTGTCCCAAATTCTCATTTTTTAACCCAAATTTGATATTTTATTTATATTTATTTTTCACAGCAATGGAGGCCTGGCCGAGCTGTTCACGGTTTTTACCCAAATTTATATTTATTTATATTTTTTACCCAAATTTGATATTTTTATTTTTCAGCAATGGAGGCCTGGCCGAACTGTTCACGGTTTTTGCCCAAATTCCCATTTTTTCACCCCAAATTCCCATTTTTTAACCCAAATTTATATTTATTTATATTATTTTTTTTTAGTAACGGGGGCCTGGCCGAGCTGTTCACGGTTTTTACCCAAATTTATATTTATTTATATTTTTTAACCCAAATTTATATTTGTTTATATTTATTTATTTCTCACAGCAATGGAGGCCTGGCCGAGCTGTTCATGGCTTTTACCCAAGTTTATATTTATTTATATTTTTTAACCCAAATTTATATTTATTTATATTTATTTTTGCAGTAATGGAGGCCTGGCCGAGCTGTTCACGGTTTTTGTCCCAAATTCCCATTTTTTAACCCAAATTTATATTTATTTATATTTATATTTCTCACAGTAATGGGGGTCTGGCCGAGCTGTTCACGGTTTTTACCCAAATTTATATTTATTTATATTTTTTCACCCAAATTTATATTTATTTATATTTTTCACCCCAAATTTATATTTATTTATATTTTTCTCACAGCAATGGAGGCCTGGCCGAGCTGTTCACGGTTTTACCCAAATTCCCATTTTTTAACCCAAATTTATATTTATTTATATTTTTCACCCCAAATTTATATTTATTTATATTTTTTAACCCAAATTTATATTTATTTATATTTTTTAACCCCAAATTTATATTTATTTATATTTATTTCACAGTAACAGGGGCCTGGCCGAGCTGTTCACGGTTTTTGTCCCAATTTCCCATTTTTCACCCCAAATTTATATTTATTTATATTTTATTTGCAGTAACGGAGGCCTGGCCGAGCTGTTCACGGTTTTTACCCAAATTTATATTTATTTATATTTTTTCACCCAAATTTGATATTTTATTTATATTTTTTTTCAGCAATGGAGGTCTGGCCGAGCTGTTCACGGTTTTTACCCAAATTCCCATTTTTTCACCCCAAATTTATATTTATTTATATTTATTTTTTCAGCAATGGGGACCTGGCCGAGCTGTTCACGGTTTTTACCCAAATTTATATTTATTTATGTTTTTTAACCCAAATTTATATTTATTTATATTTATTTTTTCAGCAATGGAGGCCTGGCCGAGCTGTTCACAGTTTTTGTCCCAAATTCCCATTTTTCACCCCAAATTTATATTTATTTATATTTCTCACAGTAATGGGGGCCTGGCCGAGCTGTTCACGGTTTTTACCCAAATTTATATTTATTGATATTTTTTAACCCAAATTTATATTTATTTATATTTATTTTTATTTATTTCACAGTAACGGGGGCCTGGCCGAGCTGTTCACGGTTTTACCCAAATTTATATTTATTTATATTTTTTCACCCAAATTTGATATTTTATTTATATTTTTTTTCAGTAACGGGGGCCTGGCCGAGCTGTTCACGGTTTTTGTCCCAAATTCCCATTTTTTCACCCCAAATTTATATTTATTTATATTTATTTTCACAGTAATGGGGACCTGGCTGAGCTGTTCACGGTTTTTACCCAAATTTAAATTTATTTATATTTTTTAACCCAAATTTGATATTTTATTTATATTTTTTTTGCAGTAATGGGGGCCTGGCCGAGCTGTTCACGGTTTTTACCCAAATTTATATTTATTTATATTTTTTAACCCCAAAATTTGATATTTTTTTGCAGTAAAGGGGGCCTGGCTGAGCTGTTCACGGTTTTTACCCAAATTCTCATTTTTTAACCCAAATTTATTTATATTTTTTTGCAGTAACGGGGGCCTGGCCGAGCTGTTCACGGTTTTTACCCAAATTTATATTTATTTATATTTTTTTAACCCAAATTTATTTATATTTTTTCTCACAGTAACGGAGGCCTGGCCGAGCTGTTCACGGTTTTCGCCAAGACTCCGGTGAAGGACGAGAGAACCGGGGAGAGCAAAGAGAAAATCACAGCGTTCATCGTGGAGAGGGGGTTTGGGGGGGTCACTCAGTGAGTGGGACAGAATTCCAGAGAAATTTGGGAATTTGGGAATTCTGGGAATGTCAGGAAATTCAGGAATTCCAGAGGGTTTGGGAATTCCAGGGGAGAGCAAAGAGAAAATCGTGGTGTTCATTGTGGGGAGGGGATTGGGGAGTGACCCAGTGAGTGGGGATAAAAAAACAAAAAATGGGAATTCCAGAGAAATTTGGGAATTTTGGAATTCTGGGAATGTCAGGAATTCCAGAGGATCCAGGAATTCCAGAGGGTTTGGGAATTCTGGGGGGTTTGGGAATTCTGGGAATGCCAAAGAGAAAATCCCAGCGTTCATCGTGGAGAGGGGGTTCGGGGGGGGTCACACAGTGAGTGAAAATTTGGGAATTTGGGAATGATTTTGGGAATTATTGTGGGAAATTTGGGAATTCTGGGAATTTGGGAATGCTGGGAATGTCAGGAATTCCAGAGAATTTGGGGATTCTGGGGGTTTGGGAATTCCAGAGGAGAGCAAAGAGAAAATCACGGCGTTCATCGTGGGGAGGGGATTGGGGAGTGACTCTGAGTGAAACAAAAAATGAGAATTTGGGAAATTTGGGAATTTTGGAATTCTGGGAATTCCAGGAAATTCAGGAATTCCAGGGGGGCTCAGGAATTCCAAGGAGTTTGGGGATTCTGGGGGGGTTTGGGGATTTCAAGGCAGAGCAAAGAGAAAATCCTGGCGTTCATCGTGGAGAGGGGAGTGGGGAGTGACTCAGTGAGTTGGGATTAAAAATGGGAATTTGGGAATGGATTTGGGAATTATTCTGGGAAATTTGGGAATTCTAGGAATTTGGGAATTCTGGGAATGTCAGGAAATTCAGGAATTCCAGGGGGTTTGGGAATTCCAAGGGAGAGCAAAGAGAAAATCGTGGTGTTCATCATGGAGAGGGGAGTGGGGGGGGTCACTCAGTGAGTGGGACAAAAAATGGGAATTTGGGAATTCCAGGAAATTTGGGAATGTGGGAGGATCCAGGAATTCCAGAGGGTTTGTGGATTCTGGGGGGTTTGGGAATTCTGGGAATGCCAAAGAGAAAATCCCAGCGTTCATCGTGGAGAGGGGAGTGGGGGGGGTCACTCAGTGAGTGAAAAATTGGGAATTTGGGAATTATTCTGGGAAATTTGGGAATTCTGGGAATTTGGGAATTCTGGGAATGTCAGGAATTCCAGAGAGTTTGGGGATTCTGGGGGGGTTTGGGAATTCCAAGGGAGAGCAAAGAGAATATCCCATTTTTAATCAGAAAAATCTCATTTTTAGTCAGAAAAATCCCATTTTTAATCAGAAAAATCTCATTTTTAACCAGAAAATCTCATTTTAAATTAGAAAAATCTCATTTTTACTCAGAAAAATCTCTTTTTTAATCAGAAAAATCCCATTTTTAATTGGAAAAATCTCGTTTTTAATCAGAAAAATCTCATTTTTAATCAGAACAATCTGATTTTTAATTAATTTTTAATCTGAGCATTTTCAGATCAATTTTAGACAATTCTGTGAGGAATCTGAGCTGAAAATTCAGGATTTTGAGCCTGAAATTGTCGATTTTGACCAGAAAAATCTCATTTTCAATCAGAAAAATCTCATATTTAACCAGAAAAATCTCATTTTTAGTCAGAAAAATCTTATTTTAATTAGAAAAATCTCGTTTTTAATGAGAAAAATCTCATTTTTACTCAGAAAAATCTCGTTTTTTATCAGAAAAATCCCATTTTCAATCAGAAAAATCTCATTTTTAATCAGAAAAATCTCTCAATCAGAAAAACCTCTTAATCAGAAAAATCTCATTTTTAACCAGAAAAATCTCATTTTAAATTAGAAAAATCCCATTTTCAATCAGAAAAATCTCATTTTTAATCAGAAAAATCTCATTTTTAACCAGAAAATCTCATTTTAAATTAGAAAAATCTCATTTTAATCAGAAAAATCCCATTTTCAATCAGAAAAATCTCATTTTTAACCAGAAAAATCTCATTTTTGACCAGAAAAATCTTGTTTTAAATCAGAAAAATCTCATTTTTAATTAATTTTTAATCTGAGCATTTTCAGATCACTTTTAGACAATTCTGTGAGGAATTTGAGCTGAAAATTCAGGATTTAGGGGCTGAAATTGGCGATTTTGATCGGAAAAATCACATTTTTAGTCAGAAAAATCTCATTTTTAGTCAGAAAAATTTTATTTTAATTAGAAAAATCTCGTTTTTAATGAGAAAAATCTCATTTTTAATCAGAAAAGTCTCATTTTCAATCAGAAAAATCTCTCAATCAGAAAAACCTCTTAATCAGAAAAATCTCATTTTTAACCAGAAAAATCTCATTTTAAATTAGAAAAATCTCATTTTAAATCAGAAAAAATCTCATTTTTGATCAGAAAAATCTCATTTTTGCTCCGAAAAATCCCATTTCTACTCAGAAAAATCTCATTTTTAATCAGAAAAATCTCATTTTAAATTAGAAAAATCCCATTTTTACTCAGAAAAATCCCATTTTCAATCAGAAAAATCTCATTTTTAATCAGAAAAATCTCAGAAAAATCTCGTTTTTACTCAGAAAAATCCCATTTTTACTCAGAAAAATCCCCTTTTAATTAATTTTTTCCCCATTTCCCCCCACGGCAGCGGCCCCCCCCGAGAAGAAGCTGGGGATCCCAAAGGGAAAATCCCAACGAGTGCACGGGGGGATTCCAGGGGAATTTTAAAGAGACTTAAACCAGAAATCTCTAAGTGATTTTGAGGAAATTTTGGCAAATTTTATTTTATTTTTAATCTGACAATTTTCATTTTTGAGGTGAATTCTGTGAGGAATCTGAGCTGAAAATTCAGGATTTTGGGGCTGAAATTGGCGATTTTTGACCGGAAAAATCTCATTTTTAATCAGAAAAATCTCATTTTTAACCAGAAAAATCTCGCAATTTTGGTGAATTTTAATCCGGAAATTTTCAGATCATTTTTAAACAATTGTGAGGTGAATTCTGTGAGGAATCTGAGTTGAAAATTCGGGATTTTGGGGCTGAAATTGGCGATTTTGACCGGAAAAATCTCATTTTTAATCAGAAAAATCCCATTTTTACTCAGAAAATCCCATTTTTACTCAGAAAAATCTCATTTTTAATTTATATTTTTTTCTTTTTCCCCAATTCCCCCCATGCCAGCGGCCCCCCCGAGAAGAAGCTGGGCATCCGCGCCTCCAACACCACCTCGGTTCACTTCGACTCCGTGCGGGTCCCGGCCCAGAACGTGCTGGGGGCGCCGGGCGGCGGCTTCAAGGTGGCGATGAACATCCTGAACAACGGGCGCTTCGGCATGGCCGCCGCCATGGCGGGGACGATGAGGGGGCTCATGGCCCAGGCGGTGAGGAAAATACCAAAATTCCCAAAATTTCCAAAATTTCACACCTAAAAATGGTGGGGTTCAAAAAAATCCCCGTGAAAATCAGATTAAAATCGGGTTAGAAACATCAAAAATCGCCAGGGCCGTCGCCATGGCCGGGACAATGCGGGGGCTCATGGCCCAGGCGGTGAGAAAAATCCTGAAATTCCCAAAAATCCCAAAATTCCAGTCCTGAAAACAATGAGAATCAAAAAAAACCCCGTGAAAATCGGGTTAGAAACACCAAAAATCCAATTAAAAACCCTAAAAATCCCCATGGCGGGCACCATGCGGGGGCTCATGGCTCAGGCGGTGAGGAAAATACCTAAAATCCCAAAAATCCCAAAATTCCAGTCCTAAAAATGGTGGGGTTCAAAAAAAACCCCGTGAAAATCGGGTTAAAATTGGGTTAGAAACACCAAAAATCACCAGGGCCGTCGCTATGGTGGGGACGATGCGGGGGCTGATGGCCCAGGCGGTGAGGGAATCAACAAAATCATCAAATTCCAGTTCTGAAATCCTTGGGAATCAAAAAAATCCCCATGAAAATCGGGTTAGAAACACCAAAAATCCCAAATTACACCCAGGGCCGCCGCCATGGCCGGGACAATGCGGGGGCTCATGGCTCAGGCGGTGAGAGAATCAACAAAAATCCCAAAATTCCCAAAATTCCAGTCCTGAAATCCCTGGGAATCAAAAAAATCCCCGTGAAAATCAGATTAAAATTGGGTTAGAAACACCAAAAATCCGGGTAAAAAATCCCAAAAACCCCCATGAAAATCAGGTTAAAATCGGGTTAGAAACACCAAAAATCCGGGTAAAAAAATCCCAAAATCTCCCCATGGTGGGGACAATGAGGGGGCTGCTGGCTCAGGTGGTGAGAGAATGAACAAAAATCCTGAAATTCTCAAAATTCCACTCCTAAAAAATATGGGAATGAAAAAAAACCCCGTGAAAATCGGGTTAAAATTGGGTTAAAAACCCCAAAAATCCCCATGAAAATTGAGTTAAAATCAGGTAAAAAATCCCCAAAAAATCGGGAAAAAATTTCAAAAAATCAGGAAAAACCCCCAAAAAACTGGGGAAGAAACCCCCAAAAATCAGTGGAGAAGACCCAGAAAAATGGGGAAAAAAACCCAAAAAATCGGGAGAATTAATTCAAAAATTGGGGGAAAAAAAGGCAAAAAATCAGGGCAGAAAAACCCTGAAAAAATCAGTGGGAAAAACCCAAAAACTGGCAAAAAAACCCAAAAAATGGGTAAAAAAAACCCAAATTTTGGGAATTTCGGGATTTTGTAGATCCCCCCCCAAGTTTTGGGATTTTTTTTTATTTTTATTTGGGATTTTTGTGGTTTTTTTGGGATTTTTATTTGGGATTTTTTGGGGATTTTTATTTGGGATTTTTGGGATTTTTGGGGGATTTTTGGGGATTTTTTGGGGACTCCCCAAATTTGGGATCTTTGGGATTTTTGTGATTTTTTGGGGGGGATTTTTGTGATTTTTCTTATTTTTATTTGGGATTTTTGGGATTTTTTGGAGGGATTTTTATTTGGGATTTTTGTGATATTTTTGTGATTTTTATTTGGGATTTTTGTGATTTTTTTGGGATTTTTATTTGGGATTTTTGGGGATTTTTATTTGGCATTTTTGTGATTTTTTGGGGATTTTTATTTGGGATTTTTGGGGGATTTTTATTTGGGATTTTTGTGATTTTTTGGGGATTTTTATTTGGGATTTTTGTGATTTTTTTGGGGATTTTTATTTGGGATTTTTTGGGGATTTTTATTTGGGATTTTTGTGGGATTTTTTGGGGATTTTTATTTGGGATTTTTGTGATTTTTGGGGGGGATTTTTATTTGGGATTTTAAAAAAAATTTTATTTGGGATTTTTGTGATTTTTTTGGGATTTTTATTTGGGATTTTTGGGGGATTTTTATTTGGGATTTTTGTGATTTTTTTGGGGATTTTAATTTGGGATTTTTGGGGATTTTTATTTGGGATTTTTGGGGGGATTTTTATATGGGATTTTTTTGTGATTTTTATTTGGGATTTTTGTGATTTTTGGGGGGGATTTTTGGGGGGGATTTTTGTGATTTTTTTTATTTTTATTTGGGATTTTTGTGATTTTTTTGAGGATTTTATTTCGGGATTTTTGGGGATTTTTGTTTGGGATTTTTGGGGGGATTTTTATTTGGGATTTTTGTGAATTTGGGGGGATTTTTGTGATTTTTCTTATTTTTATTTGGGATTTTTGTGGTTTTTTGGAGGGATTTTTATTTGGGATTTTTGTGATATTTTTGTGATTTCTATTTGGGATTTTTTGGGGATTTTTATTTGGGGTTTTTGGGGATTTTTATTTGGGATTTTTGTGATTTTTTGGTAATTTTTATTTGTGATTTTTGGGGGGATTTTTATTTGTGATTTTTGTGGGTTTTGGGGGCGGATTTTTTGTGATTTTTTTAAATTTTTCTTTGTGATTTTTGTGATTTTGGGGGGGATCTTTTTGAAATTTTTAAAAATTTTTATTTGTGATTTTTTGGGGGGATTTTTATGGCATTTTTGTGATATTTTGTGATTTTTATTTGCGTTTTTTTTGTGATTTTTGGGGGATTTTAATTTGGGATTTTTTAAAATTTTTATTTGTGATTTTTTTTAATTTGTGATTTTTGTGATTTTTGGGGGATTTTTAATTTGGGATTTTTAAAAATTTTTATTTGGGATTTTTGTGATTTTTGGGGATTTTTATTTGGGAATTTTTAAAATTTTTATTTGTGACTTTTGGGGATTTTTCTTTGTGATTTTTGCGATTTTGGGGGGGATTTTTTTGTGTTTTTTTTTTATTTTTCTTTGTGATTTTTGTGATTTTGGGGGGAGATTTCTTTGTGATTTTTTTTTAATTTTTCTTTGAGATTTTTTAATTTTTTTCCCCCCCAGGTTTCGCACGCTGCCTCCAGGACCCAATTTGGGGCCAAAATTCACCAATTCGGGGCCATCCAGGAGAAGCTGGGCAGGATGGCCCTGCTGCACTACGTCACCGAGGTGGGGTTGGGGAAATTTGGGATTTTTGGGGAAATTTGGGGAAAATTTGGGATTTTTGGGGAATTTTGGGATTTTTGGGAGGGATCCTGGGAAGTTTGGGGGGAATTTTTGGGGAATTTCAGGAGGATTTTTGGGATTTTTTATGGATTTGGGAGAGAATTTGGGAATTTTGGGGGGGATTTTTAGGGATTTGGGAGGGAATTTGGGGAAAATTTTTTGGAATTTGGGGAATTTTTGGGAAATTTGAAGAATTTGGGGAATTTTGGGAGGGACCCTGGGAAGTTTGGGGGGAATTTTGGGGGAATTTGTGGAAAATTTGGGAATTCTGGGAGGGATTCTGGAAAGTTTGGGGGGATTTGGGAAGATTTTGTGGAATTTTGGGAATTTTTATGGATTTGGGAGGAGAATTTTGGGGAATTTTGGGAAATTTTGGGATTTCTGGGAGGGATTCTGGAAAGTTTGGGGGGAATTTGGGGAATTTTGGGGGAAATTTTGTGGAAATTTGTGGAAATTGTTGGGATTTGAGTGGGAATTTGGGGAGATTTGGGGGGAATTTTGGGGAAATTTTGGGATTTTGGGAATTCTGGGGGGGACCCTGGGAAGTTGGGGGGAAATTCGGGAGGATTTGGGGAAATTTTGGGAGTTTTGGGGGATTTTAGAGGTGGTTTTTAGGGAATTTGGGGAGAATTTGTGGAAATTTTTGGGATTTGAGTGGGAATTTGGGGAGGTTTGAGGGAAATTTTCTGGGATTTGGGAGGAGAATTTTGGGGATTTTGAGGAATTTGGGGATTTTTGGGAGGAATCCTGGAAAATTTGGGGGAATTTTGGGGGGAATTCAGGAGGATTTGGGGAAATCTTGGGAATTTTGGGGGGTTTTGGAGGCGGTTTTTGGGGAATTT